>NC_056732.1:1806800291-1806860291 GCF_019279795.1 Protopterus annectens
CATCTTACCCTCACCAAGAATGATGCCACAATATGAAGACAAGATGATCAATTTCAACAATTGGCTTAAGTATTGGTGTCATTCAAAGGGGATCCAATGCCTGTCAGCTTGGGATGATATGCACGACAAGCCACGATGCTTTGCTAGGGTTGGCTTGCACCTGTCACCCCTGGGCTTTCGGATATTGGCAAAGGGTCTTGCTACCCTCATAGTGCCTTTTTTAGGCAAGGCTCAAAAGACAAACCCACCTCCATAGGTATCACAAGGGAGAAGAAACTAAGAGTAATGCTACTCAACGCCAGAAGTCTAAACCTCAAGATGCATGCACTCGAAACTCTCCTTAGCATGGAGAACATTGATATCTGTGCAGTAACAGAAACCTGGTTCAGGACTCCCGAGAGCACCCCAGCACTACCAGGTTATACCTCATACCATGCTTTTCGGCCCCAAAACTTGGACCGAACCACAAAAGGAGGGGGAGTATCGATATTCATCAAAGATACCCACACCTCCAGGTTGGTGGCAAAGCACGAAGCATCAGAGACTATCCATGTGCAACTAACAGTGGGTAAAACTGCCTTCCAGTTTATAGCCTGCTACAGACCACCTTCCCAAACCCAGGAACCCCACTCGGCCTTCCTGAGAACACTGGAAAATATGAAGGTCTCTCCGAATACCATTATACTGGGTGACTTCAACTACCCAAACATAGATTGGGAGCATTACTCTAGCTCCAACACCCTTGCCCAAAGGTTCCTAGAATTCATAAACTCAAATGCTATGGAACAACTTGTTACCACTCCCACAAGAGGGGAAAACATACTGGACCTGATCATCACCAATATGGGGACTCTATGCTCCAGACCAGAAGTGTATCCCTCACTGGTAAGATCAGACTATAAACTGATCTCACTGGATATTCACATCCCGACCCCACCCCCTGCCCAGAAAACCACAGTGAAAAACTTCTCTAAAGCAAATTTCACACTCCTCAAAACTGAGGTGGAATCCTTCAAAGCCCCGGGCCTGTGGAAAATACGGCCCAGACCGCAGAATCCTTTATAAATGCATTCTATGAACACCTTCAGGAATGCATGGATCATGCAATCCCAAATAAAACCAAGACCCAATCCTCCAAAGGCAGACGACCTGTCTGGTGGACCCCAGCCATAAACAAACTATACAATAGAAGGAGGAAGCTACTACATGATAGAGCAAAATCCCAAAAAGGGAAGGCATCTCTGATCAGTATTAGCAAAAAACTAAGGGCACTCATAAAATCGTCAAAGGCCAGCTTCGAGAGAAAAATTGCACAGGACACTAAGGATAATCACAAGGCTTTCTTTAGTTATGCTAGGAACCTGGGTGGGAATTCCCAGATATACTCGGAATTAGTCCAAAATGACAAAAAATACACCGCACCCACAGACATTGCCAACATCCTAGCTGACAGGTTCAGCGCAAACTTCTCCCCCCCATCCCCACCAAAAGGGCAAATATCTATCCCAGCAGAGTGCTGCCCCCCTGACATCTCAGATGCTCAGGTGGGAGCCGCCCTCTCCAAAGCAAAAAACACAGCATCAATGGGACCAGATGGTGTCCCAGGCTGTGTCCTACATGAACTCCAAGAAGAGCTAAACCCAAACATAAAACTACTGTTCAATCTCAGCCTTACTACAGGATATCTACCCAAAGAGTGGCATACAACAACAGTGGTCCCTCTCCACAAAGGTGGTGCCTCAACGGACCCTGGAAACTATCACTCCATAAGCCTGACTAGCTTGGTCTGCAAAGCTATGGAAAGGATCATCATGGACCTCATAAATAAAGATATTGGGGACCTACAGACACTGGATCCTACCCAGGTTGGCTTTGTTAAGGGCATATCCTGCCTCTTAAACCTGGCTGACATCTTTGAAACAGTCACCAAGGCCATTGACGAAGGGAAGGTGGTCCACACAGCCTATCTGGACCTCGCAAAAGCCTTCGATACAATACCCCACTTGGGCATTATAGATAAGCTCACCAGCTTAAATATAAACCCCTATGTCACTAGATGGGTTGCAAACTGGCTCAAGGACAGAACCGACATGGTTAGAATTGCTGGAGCCATGTCAGACTCCAAACCAGTTACAAGTGGCATCCCACAAGGCTCAGTCCTGGGACCTCTCTTGTTTGGTATATATTTCTCGGAGGTACAGGCCAACCCAGAAGGACTGTGGCTGACCAAGTTCGCAGATGACTGCAAACTGGACACCATAATCGACTCTCCAGTCGACACAAGCATCCTCCAAAAGGGCCTCATAGAAACAGACAACTGGTGCCAGAGCCATGGCCTCAAGCTAAACGCCAAAAAGTGTATAGTCATCCCCTTTGGCAAAAACAAAGTGCCCACAAATTACCACATAGGTGGTAATCCATTAAGTACAGAAGAAGTAATTAGGGACCTGGGGACCCAAGTTGATAGTAATCTCTCATTTGACAACCACGTGGCCAAAGTGGTTACAAAAACATTTTATATAGCCCACCTAATCATGAAGGGATTCACATCTAGATTAGGGGAGGTCATCGTGCCTCTTTACTCATCCCTCATCAGGCCCATAATCGAGTACAATGCCCCTTTTGGGATGTACCTTACCAAACACCTGCAGCAACTGGAAAGACCCCAAAAGTACCTCACCAAGAGGATCAAAATGCTCAAACAGATGCCATATGCTGCCCGGTTAAAGAAACTCCAGCTCTACTCAGTGGCATTCCGCCTGCTCAGAGGTGACCTGTGCCTGATGTATAAGGCCATGTCCAACCCGGAATTAAGGGACATGCTGCACCTCAAAAAATCCAAATCCCGTTGAGCTACACGCTCGAGAGACTTGAACCTCAGCACTGAAATAAACAGGACATGCTGGAGGGACAGATTCATAACCCAGAGGCTCCCTTCACTCTGGAATAAAATCCCAGTCCAGGTTAGGCAGAGTCCCTCACTGACTCTCTTCAAGAGGAATCTTGATGAGTGGATGGGAGATCGTAGGTTTACCCCGGGTATCACTTCTGTGTCACTGTTAGACAGAGGCACAGTATACTAACCTCGAAAAAGGGCATAGCAAAATTAATTTAAAATGGGTGGCGAAAGCCAAACATACTCTGGCTAAGCTTATAAATGCCCTAGGGCAGATAGCCTAGTATGAACCTATGAACCTATATGTGTATGTGCGCATGTGGCAGTAATGCTTAAGTGAAGTTTTTTTTTTTTTTAGGTTTGTAATGTGCGTTTTATTTATGCTTTGTTCTTGGGTGGTTTTTTTGTATTGTTTTTGTTTAGGGGGTTTATGTTTTTCTGCATGTATGTATTTGTTGCACTTTCTGGTTTGCATTGAAGAATCATTGTCAGTGCAGTTCTGTGTGTGCGCCAGTGGTGATTCCCATTATAAGTGAGATTTTACAGATTGTACAGTGCTGGAATTGGTCTGTAATTCTTGGGGGAGCTTGCCCCTGTCACGAGAAATGCATGAGGGCTTGCCTCCTTGCTGAAAAATAAGTTTTTTATTTGTTGTTGTTTTCTGAAATTGTTAGAATCTCAAGTGGTTTATGTTTTGGTATTAGGTAAGTTCAATTTGTTTTGAATTTGGCCTTTTTTCTTCACTCTTTTGGTGATTAATCGTGTGAGTTCAATATCACACATACACACACACACACACACATATATATATATATATCTATATATATATATATATATATATATATATATATACAAATACACACACACACACATATATATATATATGTATATATATATATATATATATATATATATATATATATATATATATATATATATATATATATATATGTATATATATATCATCATTCCCTATTTTTCCCATTTTTCTAAATGGGGTCAGGGTATCCTGTTAACTGTCACCATCTCTCTCGATTCAGTGCCACACTCCTGCCTTCTTCAAGACTCATGCCTGACTGTCACAGATCTTCTTTCACACAATCCATCCACCTCTTTGCTGGATGTCCTCGTTTCCTCTTATCTTCTTCCTGTCTGACTCAAATCTTCTTCACTAGTTTGTCTTCTGCTTTTCTGAACATATGTACAAACCACTGTAATCTGTTCTCTTTGATCTTTTCTGCAGTTTAGCTACTTTGGCTTCTGCTATGTCCTCATTTATTTGTCTGTCCTGCAGCATGAATCCTGCTACCATTCTCAGGCATTTCATTTCCATCACCTCTAGTTTCTTTATTTGCTCTGCCTTTAATGCCCAGGGTTTTGTACCATACAGTAGTACTACTCACACCACTGTTTTATACACCTTACTGTTCAGCTTCTTTGGCATTCTTCTCTCATAGAATACACCTAAGACTCTATGCCAGTTGGCTGCAGCCCCTCTGATTCTAGCTTTGACCTCTTCATTCAGACTTCCCTTCTCCTCAGTCACCCCTCCTAGATACTCAAAGCTATTTACCTGTTCCACTCTCTTCCCTTCTATCTCAGTTGTCAGCTTCTTCTGATTTTCTCAATTTTCAATTACCACTGTCTTATGTGTGCTTAGTTTCATCCTATGTGCCTTCAGTTTTGCATTCCATTCCCTTACCCTTTGCTGAAGTTCTTGTTCAGAGTCTGCCTTAATGCCACATTGCCTGCATACTACAACTTTTTTTGATCTGTCCTCTCCAGTCTGTTTGATAATGTAGTCCATCACCAGTATGAACAGCAGTGGGCTCACAGCTGAGCCCTGGTGTACACCCACTCCCACTGGGAACCCCTCTGTGAGTCCAAACTCTGTTCATACGTGAGTCATTGGGTCCTTCTTCATAGCCTGCACTAATTCTTCCAAGGTGTCTGGAACTTTGAACAACTGCAGTACTGCCCAGATCAGCTTTCTTGGGACCTTGTCATATACTTTCTCTAAGTCCAGGAATGCCCAGTTGGACTCTTTCCTCATCTCTAGCTTTTTCTCAACTATCTGTCTCACTGCAAACATCAGGTCAGTTGTGCTGCATCCTGATCTAAATCCGAACTGCTCATCTCCCATCTTTACATTCTACTACTCTGTATCCATTTATCAATCACCCTCTCCAGAATTTTCATGCAGTGTGATAGAAATTTGAAACCTCTGTACTGCCCACAGTTGTAGACGTCCCCTTTGCTCTTGTACACTGGCACAAGTGTGCTTATTCTCCTACCAGTATAGATGTGCCTTTCTCTCCACACTGCTATAAGTACCTCAGGAGCCATTTCTTCCCTCTCTCACCCAGCATCTTTATCATGTCTGCTGTGACCTCATCTGAGCCTGCTGCCTTCCCTGACTTCATCTTCCTTAGTGCTATTCTTACTTCTATGGCAGGCTCCTCTTCTGTCATCATAGGCTGTTTCTGGAGATGTACAGCTTCTGTGGGGTTTTCTTCATTAAAAAGCTGCTAGAAATACTCCTTCCACCTGCCTTTAATGTCCTCTTGATTAGTGAGCAGATTATTCCTGCCATCACTTATGAAGGGTGTTTGATTATCTCTTTATCTTTCTGTCTTTGCCTTGCAACCAGATATAGTTACTTTGTACCACCTACTGAGTCACTTTCCAAAAGTTGGTAGAGAGCCTCTGATGCCCTATTCTTTGCTATTGCAACTCCTTTCTTAGCTTCATTCTTAGCCAACCAGTATTCCTTCCTAGCCTGGTTGGTCTTTTCCATCTCCCATTTTTTCCTGTACTCCATCTTTCTTTTGATGACGTCCTGGAGTTCTGCATTCTACCACCAGATTTCCTTATGTACCTTATTTCCATACCTGGCTCAGGCACATATATGTTCTAACTGTCCCTATATGTATATATGAGTATGTATTATATATATATATATATATATATATATATATATATATATATATAAAATGTATTTATTTATTTCCAGTTTGATTACCGGGGAAGTCCACTGGGTGCAGAGAGCCTGTTTTCAGTGCAGGCCTGGGGAGAAAAGCTCCATGAAACAGATTACAGTAAAGATAGCAGTCCAATAAAAATAAGGTGCAACTACAAATACATATCAAATAATACAAAGTGTCAGCAGTATTGCCCATAGTGGAAAAATATCGTGCAGATACATTTTAACAAATTCACACAGTTAAAGTCAAAGTCAAAAGTTATTTACCATATTTACAGAGTGTGAGAGATCATATGGGAATTAGCTATAGAAGGTTATAGCCAGCTATAAGGTGTTTAAGAACTCAGGAGGATACCCTCCCAGGGGCTTTTGTTAAAGAGTTCTGGGTAGGGAGAATGTAGTTACATTTCCATTTGGAGGAGAGGTAGGTGTAAAACTGTGTTTTGAAGTTGCTTGTATTTGACATTGTCCTTAGTGTGGAAGGGAGAGAGCTCCATTTCTTACCTAAGGAGAAGGAAAGGAGAAGTTGTCCAGCAGGATGTTTAGGTTTGTGGATAGTAATCAAGTTTTGGTGTTCAGATCTGAGAGTTCTGTTTGGGGTGTATGGGGGAAGGATGTTGGTTAGAGCCGGGCATTTGGTTGGATTAAATATTAGTCTATGTGCTGTAGTGAGCTGGAGGAAGTCCAGGTAATTTGTGAATTCTAACCTGTTGAGGGACTGGAAGGTAACATAGTGATGTATGGAATGTTTCGATTTGGTGGCAAATTTAGAAATTTTGCTAAAACAGCTTTCAAGTTTGGAAGTAATGGAAGAGGATAGGTTAGTTAGTAGTGGGGCACCATACAGAAGGGAGGGAAGGAGGTAAGAGGAGGCCAGAGTATGCCTGGTAGAAGTAGGGAGGAAGTGGTTGTTCCTGTATAGCATACCTAGTTTTTGGTGGGTTTTCTTTATATTTTTGCTGAATATAGATGTTGAACTGGACGTGTTCGTCTATAGTTACACCGAGTAGTTTGACAAACGGAAAAACTTTGATTGGAGAGTTGTTTTGGCTAAGGACTTAGAAGGAATTTTTATCAACAGAGAAAGATTTTGAGGGAGTGAATAGTAGAATTTTAGATTTGCTAGCATTGAGAGAAAGGTGATTTTGGCACATCCAGATCTCAGTAGTTGAGAAGGCCATCTGAGTTTTCGATAGGAGTTCAGAGAGGTTGGAGGCAGAGCAGACAAGTGTAGAGTCATCTGCATATTGGATGACTTTGGCATTAGGAATAGCAGAGTGAAAGTTATTGACAGATATTAAACAGCATTGGTCCGAGGATGGACCCCTGTGGTACTCTGGTAGGGATGGGTAAGAAAGTTGAGGTGCCTTTTTCCACTTCACAGCCTTCAGCTTGAGAACCAGGAAAGAGTGTTTTGGGAGAGATTTAGGTTTAAGAGGTGACTTAGAAGGTGCTTATGGGAAATAGTAGCGAATGCTTTAAAGAAATCTAGGAGCACTGTGGATACTAAGTTCCCAGAATCTCGGGCTTGACTGACAATTTCTAAGAATGAGAGTAGAGCAGTTATGGTGCTATGTCCTGGTCGAAAGCCATGTTGGGTAAGAGTAAGAAGTTGTTTTTTAGTCAGAAAAGGCATAAGTTGGAGGTGGATGCATTTTTCTAGGATTTTGGAGATTGGAGAGAGAAGAGCTATAGGGCGGAAGTTTGAAATGTTAGTATTTTTGCCTCCCTTGTGGAGAGGAAGAATAAAGGTGGAACGCCAAAGTTTAGGGACATAGGATTCCTTTATATATCTATTAATTAGGATACTAATTGGGAGAGCTATACCACTGGCAGCAGACTTGAGAAAAGAAGAGAGAATGTTGTCAGGTGCATTGGAGCAGGGTTTAAGTTTGGATAGAAGTCTTTTTATGTAGTTTGTGGAGGCAGGTTTAAGCTAAAACATAGGGGGGGGGGATTATTCGGGGACTTAGATGAAGTGGAATGTAGGAGAGATGGGTTGTTGTTGGGAAAAGTTTTTGTTAGATCGGATATTGTCTCTATAAAGAAAAAGTTGAATATTGAGGCTAATTCGAGGTCAGATTTACTTGGGTCCAGACATGGGTTATTTTTGGAGCTTGGATTGAGGTGTGAGTTTATGGAGTTCCAAAAAAGCCTAGGGTTTTGGTGATGGTTGGACTGGAGCTTAGTGTAGTAGGATGTTTTGTCTTTGAAGATTTGTTTTTTTTGCAAAGTTATGGAGCTGTGTATATTGGAGAAGGGTTTTGGGAAGTTTATTCTTTTGGTAAAGCTTCCAGGATCTGTCTCTTTGATGCATAACTTGAATTGTTTCTTTGGTTAGCCAAGGGGCAGTTATAGTTTTTATTCTTTTTTTCCTTGGTGGAGCTACAGAATTTAGATTGTCTAGGAAAGTAGAATTAAAGTGGTCTATGGCTTTATTGTGTGGAAGGGTTTTTAGAATGTTCCAATTTATTTGTTTGAGATAGTTAGAGAAGGTTTTGGGTTCAAATTTACTAAAGTTGCGGGTCTGAATGTATTGATGTTGTTGTGGATGGGAGGTGGTTGCACGGTAAATTAATGCTAGGGTGGTCACTAATAGAGTCAGGGATAGTGCCAGAGTTGGTAATTTTATTTGGATGACAGACTAAGATCCAGTCAAGAGTGGATCCTGGGGGATTTGTTTTATTTTTTCTGGTGATGGAGTGGATTACTTGAGTAAAGTTAAAGAGGTTAATGGACAGGGAAGGCATGGGACTGATTTTATTCCAATCAATGTTTACATTACATAAGTTTCGAGGTTAATTTCAGCTGAGGCCCATTGGAGTATGTCTTCAAGGGTTGAGACATTATTTCCGGGGTGGGATATAAAGGGCGATGAATCAGAGAATTTTGTGATTGTTTATTTTTAATAGACCAACTGTTATTTCTGCATTGGAGAATTTAGGAATGGGGTTTGGTAGGGGAATTAAGGTAAGTAGATTGGAATAGATTAATGCAACACCTCTGCCTTTTTTCTTTGGGCGGTCACATCTAAGAGTGTGAAATCCAGAGGGTAGGATTTCAGAGTCAGAGATGTGGGGTTTAAGCCAAGTTTCAGAGATGGCTACAATGTCAGGTTGGTTATGACTTAGCCATGCTTGAAACTGATGTGCTTTGTTGTTGAGACTCTGGGTATTGAGTGTGAAAAATTTAAGAGTATTGTAGAGGGT
Source organism: Protopterus annectens (assembly GCF_019279795.1). Lineage (NCBI taxonomy): Eukaryota > Metazoa > Chordata > Ceratodontiformes > Protopteridae > Protopterus > Protopterus annectens. The sequence continues at coordinate 1,806,809,380 of NC_056732.1, forward strand.
TGAAAGGTTAGAGGAAGGGGGAGAGTAATTATTTGTGAGTGTGTTAGGTCTAGGGTTGGGGTGAATGTCTTCAGCTAAGACGAGGTTATTGAAGGAAGTTATTTTAGTGTGTTTTGGTTTGGATTTAGGGTATTCTGGATGGTCTAGTATTTGTTTAAGAGTAAGTGTCTTAGCAGTAGTGGAAACAATTTTAGGAGTAAAAAGGTGCAGAGGGTTGAGCTGAAACAGAGAGGAGGAGATGGAAAAGAAATGATTTGTGTGAGGGAGGAGATGGTTTTGTGTGGGAGTATGGAAAGGAGTAGAGAGTGGAAACTGATTGGAGGTATAGGAGCTGGCATGGTATAAAGTTGGCAGGAATAGTAGGAGGGAGATGGGGGTGGTTGGACTGTTAGGAATGGTAAGGAAAGCATGGTTGTAAAAAGGTAGTTTAATATGGGAGGATTTGTAGTTGGAGAGAAGAGCTGTGGGGTGTGAGCTGTAGTGAAAGAGTGATGTCTTTAATTAGTGGTGTATTTAATTACTGTGGGTGAAAGGAGGAGTGGCAAAGAGGGGAAGGTTTTGACTGGATGGCTGTGTTGAGTGAGTGTGGAGTAGTTGAAATAAAAGTAGGAGTAGTGGGGCAGGTGAAAATTGGGGTCAGGGGTACTGGAATGGAGTGGGTAAAGCCAAGGAGAAGGAAGAAAGCCAGCAGTAAGTTATAAGTGAAGCTGAGAACTGGCTCAGAGCTAAGAGGCACTGGCATAAGGCACTGTGTGTGGAAGTAGAAGGATGCAGAGGGTTGACAGGGGATAGGAGCTGAAAACAGGGCAGTAGCAGTTTAGTAGAATACAGTAAGTGTACTTACATGCGAGCACACTACTAGGCATTCCTATGAAGCAAGGCAGAAGAGCTAAGTCAAAAGATGGTGCCTTTCTACATCAGGTTTTTTGACCCCTCTGTAATTAAGCAGGAGTGGGAGGGGAGGTGTGCAGGTTCAAGGTGGGGGAGGGGGTAGACACAAAGCAATGCAAGGTTGTGAGTCAGAAAATCTGGACTAGGACAGCTGCTGAAAAGAAAACAGGAAAACCAAGCTAAGTTAATTCCAGGTCAGTGTGGTGAAGTATTTTCCTAATCACTATGAATGTTATGCTACTAATCTAGTACAGAGTGGTAAAAAGGGCAACCACTTCTGCAGGGAAAAACAAAAGAAGTGTGGGCTGCAGGTACATAGGTAAACTTTTTCCAAGAGAAAGTAGTTTTAAGTAATTAACCTAGGAGTACTATAGGAAGAGAGAAATGGGGGGGGGGGTCAGTAGTGTGCACACGTACAGTGAAAGGGGAAAGAGTCTTCAGTTTGGAGGAAAGATTAAATACAACTCTAACATACACTAGTGTAGCTGAAGGTACTTTAGTGTTCCACTGACGCAGGGTCTCACAGTGCAGGGCAATGAGACAGCCTTGGGTTGATTAGAGGTTGGCCAAGACACAGTATGTAACTTTTGCTGAGGGGAACTAGTGTAGCTGAAAGCACATTAGTGTTCCACTGATGCAGGGTCTCACAGCGTGGGACAATGAGACAGCCTTGGGTTGATTGGAGGTTGGCCAAGACACAGGATGTAACTTTTGCTGAGGGGAACTAGTATAGCTGAAAGCACTTTAGTGTTCCACCGACGCTGGGTCTCACAGTGCAGGACAATGAGACAGCCTTGGGTTTTTTGGAGGTTGGCCAGGACACAGGATGTAACTTTTGCTGAGGGGAACTAGTGTAGCTGAAAGCACTTGACGTAGGGTCTCACAGTGCAGGGCAACAAGACAGCCTTGGGTTGATTGGAGGTTGGCCAAGACACAGAATGTAACTTTTGCTGAGGGGAACTAGTGTAGCTGAAAGCACTTTAGTGTTCCACCAACACAGGGTCTCACAGTGCAGGGCAATGAGATAGCCTTGGGTTGATTGGAGGTTGGCCAAGACACAGGATGTAACGTTTGCTGAGGGGAATGCAAGCACACTACTGGGGACTCCTATGAAGCAAGGCAGAAAAGCTAATATATATATATATATATATATATATATATATATATATATATATATATATATATATAACAAGGATGCACAAAACATTTGTTCTGGCTGTAAGTGAACTTTATTACCACAAATAAAAAAAATAAAATAAAGCAATACTGGACTCTATACAACAGGTGTAAAACAAGACTATTTTCTTTGCTCATTTGTAGTCAGTAATGATGTCACCACTCCCAGTCCTTTAAATAAGCAGTTATTTACAGTTGTTGCACATTTTGGTAACAGAACAGAGTCAGTTTAACCCACAAATATTTTCTCCATTTGTGGTAATGAAAGAAAACAGCATTCATTTTTACTTTTTCCTTGGTGACCAGAGTATATAAAGGATATCTGGTTTCCTGTTCTTTCTCTCTCTTCCTGATGTAACAGTTCACCGGCCAAATTAAAACTCCTGATGTCAAGGTAAACAGCAGAGCATTCTGAGCACTCAGTGACAAGTTTTCAAATGATAAATTCTTTTCAGTAGCAACAGATTTCAGACCATTTCTTTCTCTTGTACTGTCTCATTAGCAGTCTTGGCCACCATCCTTGCAGCAGCGAGTTGAAACAATTATCACACTGACAATAAAGTACTTATTTCTCATCGGGTCTTTACCAAATTTTCACAAATAACAAAGCCCAAATAATATCTGTCTCTTTCATGGGCTTCCTCCTAACTATGTAGGAAACTAAACATTTCTTAAATGCAAACTTCAGGATAACATCAGCAGAAGAAACTGTGCAGGTATTGATGTTCAGTTAGAAGAACACAAGTGCACTGCTGGAAAACAATCAGTGGGCACAATTTTGACATACAAGGTTCCAAGTAAAGCATGTTAGCAGTGTAGTGGTTGAAGTAATCAACAGCAAAAAAAAAGCATCTGTTAAAACAGAGGTCTCTTACCTTTGACATTTGTGTAAAGGTAACTTTATCAAGCATTACTGGTTGTCAACCATAGCTCTCCTGCTCAAAGCATTCCCTTTTTTTTAACAGACACTCAACTCCCTCATACCACTTGAGTCACCCAGACCTATCAAAGTCTGCCATTAATCAGCTGCAGACCATTAAAATTGCCAGTTTTCCTACCCTTTATGCCTGACAGGGTTGGGAGACTGGCATGACGGTTAAGGTGTTTACCTCACATGCACAATGTGTGAAGTTTGATTGTCATCTTTAAAGGAAATTGGCAAGGCTTAAAATGGCCCAAAATGACAACTAGCCTAGTACTTAACTATAAACCTATGATTCTATTGTATAACAAGTGTAACATTAAAGGGTCAGCAACCTCACATATACCAGCTACCCTACAACCTTTCCTGACCAGCAGCACTACATCCCGTGTAAGCACTGAATACAAGGTATAGGTTCATAGGTGTGTACTAGTCTAATGGCCCTGGAGCCTTTACAAGCCTAGCCCATAGGATTACCCTGGCATCGTGCCACCCGACCTTAGTTCTCAGTGCCTCTGTCGAGTACAGTCACTGGAGTGATCCCCGGGTTGAATTTTCTATTTCCCATCCACTCATCAAGATTTCTCTTGAAGAGGGCCAGTGAGGTACTCTGTTTGACATGTATGGGAAGTCTATTCCATAGCATGGGCAGTCTCTGGGTTATGAACCTACCCCTCAAGCACATTCTGTTGATTGTGGTAATGAGTTTGAGGTCTCAGGAGCGTGTGATGCAGAGAGATTGGGATTTCATTAGATACAGCATTTCTAACAGAGCTGGGTAAGACATGGCTTTGTAAGTCAAGCAGAGATCACCTCTAAGTAGGCGATATGAGACAGAGAATAGTTGGCGTTTTTTGAGTCTATCCATATAGGACAAGTGTTTAAAGCCTAGGATCCTCTATGTAAGGTACTTTTGTGGCTCCTCCAGTTGTTACAGGTGTCTAATGAGGTACATGCCAAATGGGGCATTGTGCTCAATGATTGGTCAAATGAGGGAAGAGTAGAGGGAGACAATGACCTCCTTTTCCTGGATGCAAAACCTTTAGTAATGAGATGCACCACATAAAAGGACTTTCTGACCATAGTGACAATGTGGTGGTCAAAAGAGAGGTTGCTGTGAACTTGTGTTCCCAGATTTCTTATAATACCTTCTGTGTTCAGTGGACTACCATCGATGGAGTAATTCATGGGAACTGGGTTTTTCCCAAAGGGGATGATGACACATTTTTTGGTATTGAGCTTAACGCCATGGTTCTGACACCAGTCACTGGTCTCAGTGAAGCCTATCTGTAGGATGTCAACATCACTTGGGGAGTTAATAATGGCTCCCAACTTGCAGTTGTCTGGGAATTTTGTCAGCCAGAGTCCCTTAGTGCTGGCCTGGACTTCTGTGAAGTAGATACCAAACAGGAGAGGGCCCAGGACCAATCCCTGTGGGACTCCAGTTGTGACTGGTTGGTAGTCAGACTTGGAGTCCGCTACTTTCACACTGTGGGTTTTATCTGTGAGCCAGGTTTCAACCCACTTAGTGATATAGGGGTTGATGCCTAGCTTAGTGAGTTTTTCTATTATTCCTGGATGGAGAATGGTATCAAGGGCCTTGGCCAGATCAAGGTAGGCTGTATGAACCACCTTGCTTTCATCCACGGCTCTGGTGACTGACTCAAAGAAGTCAACCAAGCTGAACAAGCATGATCTACCCTTCACAAAGCCAAACTGTGTGGGATCCAGAGTTTGGAGATTCCCTGTATCCTTGTATATTACGTCCATGATAATGCATTCCATAGCTTTGCATATCAGACTTTTCAGGCTAATGGGGAGATAGTTCACAGGGTATGTAGTCACTCCTTTGTGGAGAGGCATGACTGTAGCAGTGCACCATTCGGAAGGGACAAAGCCTGAGGTGAGACTGTGATTCAACAGGGCACACAGGTGATGTGCCAGTTCACTCTGTAGTTTATGTAGAACACAGCCAGGGATATTATCACGTCCCATAGAAGCTGTATTCTTGGCCTTGGACAGTGCTGTTTTAACCTGTGCAGCAGTAATACTGGGTGCCTGGCAATCTGCTGGTATTGTGATTAGTCCTTTGGGGGGGGGGGGTAAAGTTGGCACTGAATCCATTGGCCAGTATATTGGCTATATCTGTGGGCTTGGAATAGGAGGTACCATTATGCAGTAGCTCGAAGCAAATCTGGGTATTGCTGTGGAGATTCTTTACATAACTATAGAAGGCCTTGTGGTTGTCTTTGCTCTCTGCTGCAATTCTGTTTTCATAGCTAGCTTTAGAGGATTTGATGAGGGATCTCAACTTTTTGTTGAAGCTGCTAAGGGAGTTTTTCCATTCTTGGGACTTCACCTTATTCTGCATTAGTTTCCTCCTTCTGTTGTAGAGTTTGTTTATGACAGGGGCCCACCAGATTGGCTTCTTTTTTTTGGAGGAGACCATCTTGGCTCTATTGGATATGATGAGATCCATGCATTTGTGTACGTGTTTGTACAGTGCATTCATGTATGATTTGGTGGTCATGCAACTATTCTCCATTTGCATGGGTGCCGTGAAGTTAGCCACCTCAGTTTTTAGGAGCCAAAAGTTAGCTTTGGAGAAGTTTTTCATGGTGGTTACCTTTGTGGGAGGGTGGGAGGGGTGTGGATTTCCAAGGTGATTAGTTTGTGCTCAGATCTAACCAGGGAGGAGTTGACTACTGGTGTAGTGCAATGGTAACCCATGTAAGTAATGACCAGGTCAAGGAAGTTGCTACCTCTAGAGGGGATAAGAATGAGCTGGTCCAGGGCATTGGAATTAATGAATTTCAGGAAACGTTGGGCAAGTGTATTGGTACATGAGTAGTTTTTCCAGGTAATGGAGAGGTAGTTGAGTTGCCCAGTATAAGAGTGTTAGGTTGGACCCTAATATTCTCCAGAGTACTTAGAAATGTGGAGTGTGAGTCTTGGGACATGGTTGGGGACCTATAACAGGCTACAACCTGAATCGCTGTCTTATCCAATGTTAGCTGCACCTGAAGTATCTCTGATGCATTATTTTGGGCTACCAGTCTGTAGGTGTGCCCATGCTTTATGAATATGGAAACACCACCACCTTTGGAGCTTCAGTCCAAGTTCTGGGGCCAAAAGGTGTGGAATGAGTTATAGCCTGGTAATGCAGGGGTGCTTTCTGCTGACTTGAACCAGGTCTCTGTTACAGCACAAATGTCTATGTTCTCTATTTTGAGGAGTGCTTCAAGTGAGTGTATTTTGAGATTTATACTTCTAGCATTGAGCAGCATGACCCTCAGATTGCATTTGTTTGTAGCTGTCACTGTGGTAATTTGGTCTTTGGAACACTACCTAAAAAGGCACTATAGGGGTGGCAAGAGCCTTGGCCAGTATCCGGAAGCCCAGGGGTGACAGATGCAGGCCATCTCTGGCAAAGCATCAAGGTCTGTCAATCATGTCATCCCAGGCAGACAGATACTGGATCCCCTTAGAATGACACCAGAAACTTATCCAATTGTTGAAACCAATAATTTTCTGCTTGTACTGTGATATCATTCTGGGTGATAGTAGGATGCTGCTCAGGGCTAGGGCCATACCCACCTGGGCTACATAGTCCAAGAGCTCCTACATGTCTCTTTTCATGTAGTCCAGGGAGGTATGTCTCAGGTCATTCACACAGACATGTACAATGAGAGAGTTATATATGTACCTGTTGTGAGGGATCTGAGTGTGTGTGTTATGTGCTGAATCCTGGCACTTGACAGGCAGCTGACTGTTACTTTCTCCTTAGTCAGCCTAGTGAGTGGGACATCAGTGTGCCTCACTATTGAGTCACCTATGACTAGTGTGCTGGGCATGCTATTTTTCATTAGGGGCTTTGGTTGAGTGGCACACTGTTTAGAAGAGTTATGTGTCTCATGATTAGTGTTGTGGTGGTCAAGTGCATTTCTGCCTTGGAGGTATCTGCTGTTTGGGTAGATTTTTATTGAGAGCCTCCGCAAATGTTGGTGTGTGATTTGTGTTTTTATGTGAAGGCAGTGCTGGTATATGTTCTGGAGGGCTATGTATTCTATGTGGTATAGTGCAAGTGCTAACTTTCTCCTCTTGACCAACTATTCTGGTCTTGGCTGGAGAGTGTGCGGCTTCTAATTTTGATATATAAGTGCATCTCTCACAAGTCTGAGTGTTGGGAGGTAAGAGAAGAGGATTGTCGGTGTACATGAGGCAGTTGCTACTTTGCCTCTGGATGCCCAAGTTCACCAGGTTAATAGCAGAAAGCACAGGGAACTGACCTTTAGACATGCCTGGAGGGATGGGCATTAATAATAAGTACTGGAGCTGTTTCCTTGTAGAATGTTTAGTGCTTTTAGCACTTTTGTCTGCTGCAATAATTACTACAAGAAGTCTGGTATGGTAAAGTGCTAAACTAATAAGCTAGTAAAAATGCAGGCGAGGAGAGAACTAGCAGATCTAAGGGAAAAATCGAAGAGCAGACTTTGGCACCTCTCAGAAGCTTACAAAGAGTCCTGGATACAGCAAATCTGTATCTGGACTAGACTAGTTACAGGAAAGATGGAAAACAAGCTCAAACATGGGCTTTTAAACCAGGAAGTTGAAAGAGATGGAAACAATTTCTGGGTCAGAAACCACTCCTCTTATTGTAGATAGGCTACCTAGTGCTTACCACTCCCACTGACAAGCTAGAAGGCTTCCCTCCAACACAGAAAGGCTTGGGGGGCTCAGAAGCTTACAAACCATCCTGGATACAGCAAATCTCTATCTGGACTAGACTAGATATAGGAAAGGAAGGAAACAAGCGCAAATATGGGCTTTTAAACTGGAAAGTTGAAAGAGATGGAAAAAATGTCCAAATTGCCAATAAACTACAATTTATGGCCCAGAAACCACTCCTCTTGTGGAAGACAGGCTACCTAGTGCTTACCACTCCCACTGATAAGCTAGAAGGCTTCCCTCAACACAGAAAGGCTTGGTCGGCTCAGAAGCTTACAAACAGTCCCGGATACAGCAAAACTGTATCTGGACTAGACTAGCTACTGGATAGGTTGAAACCAAGAGCAAACGCGGGCTTTTAGACCAGAAAGTTGAAAGATATGGAAAAATTGCCCAAACAGCCAATAAACTACAATTTCTGTGCCAGAAACCACTCTTGCGGTAGATATGTTACCTAGTGCTTACCACTCCCACTGATAAGCTAGAAGGTTTCCCTCCAACACAGAAAGGCTTGGGGGGCTCAGAAACTTACAAACAGTCCTGGATCCAGCAAATATGTATCTAGACTAGACTAGTTACAGGAAAGGCAGGAAACAAGCTTTAGAATATTCTTTTACATACAAACAAAGATGGCTGCCATTCTATAAGCACTGCAGTACTTCAGCTCTTCAAATACCTGAGAAAAAAATCAACCCTGTGGAGTTATACTTAGAGTAAACAAACTAATTGGCAGTTATTACTAATTGACCAGAAGTCACTTTTGGTTTTGAGAAAGAAAAATCGAAAAAAAATACTTGGTAATAGCAGGATTGGATCTGATTGTCAGGTTGACTCTGAACAGAGCACCAAACAAAGGACTGATTGATCTCACTTTTGTAACTTTTCTTTGGGAAATAAATCTTCATGCAGAATTTCGAAATGTCAAAGGAGGACAAAAATATGGAAACTACAACTTCCAAAACCAAGCTGTCAGCTTTGCAATCACCGAAGAAAGAATCTTTAATCAAGAGACAGAAAACTATCAAACAGCAAGACACTGCAAAAACAGGGCCATCAACAAAATCTGATCAACAGGTCACAATGGAAGAAATCAAATCAGCATTGCTACCTATACAGGATGCCTTAAAAGAGCTAACATCTCAAACACTTTCATTTAGTGACACATGTAATCGGATTCTCGAAAGAATGGAGAAAGCAGAAACTAGAATTGCTACCAATGAAGACAATATATTAATGCTCACTAAAAGAACAGAGACACATGGAACTGACATTCAAATGATGCAAAATAAAATTCTGGACTTGGAAGCAAGATCCAGACGTAACAATATAATCATTAGAGGGATCCCAGAATCTATTCAATATAATGACCTGATCACTTCTATTACACAAATATTCGAAATACTGCTCAAGGACTCTGAGGTTGTTAAGCAGATGGTCATAGAAAGGGCGTATAGAGCATACAGAGAATCTCAAGCTTCAAATATACCCAGACCTGTTTATGTTAAAATATTGAACTACCAAGATGTGAGCAAAGTACTGTTAACTATTAAAAAATCTGGTGGATCTATAATGTGGCAAAATAATAAAATTTCTATAGCACAGGATTTACCAACACAAATAAGGCAATCTAGACAAATGCTGGCTCCGTATTGTAAGTTTCTGATTGACAAAAATATCAGATTTCAAATGAAATATCGTAATAACCTAATTTTTACTGTGGATGGCATTAAATACTCTGTAAGCACAAGGAAAGAAGCAAGACCTACTTTTTTGAAGATTTTTAAGGCTCTCCCATCTTCAGAAATGTGAACAGTTCATTTTGGCTTTCTGCAGCACCAGGGAGAATGGGATGTTTCATTTATGACAATCTGAGGCTTTAAAATCCTTTGTCTGTTCTGTTTCTTGTAGCAGGCCTGGAATTTTATTTTCTTATCTTCTTATCTCGTAGTTCCAGTTGATTGAACTGCCCAGGGGTGGCCCGTGCTATTGGACTGCCGGACTGCAGCCCCCTCAACTTGAAAATAAAAAATAAAAAATAAATAAATAGAAAAAAACTCATTTTAAATTTTCGCGGACTTCGAGCATGCGCACTAGTCCGGACTGCTGCTGAGACAGTCTGGAGCATGCACAGATGTCTCAGCAGCAGTCCTGACTGGGAAACTAGGACAACAGTGCTTCCAAGAAGTCTATCCTGGGAACTCGCTGGGGAAATGCGTTGGGGTCGGACTGCAACATCGGCAGGGTCTGGATTCTGCAGTCTCGTTGCGATGGGCAGGGTCGGATTTGTGCGGGTTTTGGATGTGATGTGGATTTATAGTGTGTGTGTGTGTGTGTGTGTGTGTGTGTGTGTGTGTGTGTGTGTGTGTGAGTGTGTGAAAATGCCCCAGGTGCAATATACTTAGACTCATGGTGGTGTGGTAGGGTATACCTCAGGCTTGAACCCTGTATGCAGGTGTTAAAGACCTGAATTCCCTACCCACCACCATTTGTAAAAAAATTGCAGATTTTTGCCTCATATTTGATCTGATCTATTCCTCATAATATCTGTGGTTTGTAAATATTGCAATGCTTGATATTTGATGGTGCAATGGTAGTATTGTTGCCTCACAGCTGCAGGTTTTTGGGTTTGATTCTTGGCTGGGGTGCCTTCTTTGGGGGGGGTCTGTATCTTCTCCCTGTGTTTGTGTGGGTTTGCTTTTGTGTCCTCCCATGTTACAAAGACATGTCTGTATTATTTCTTCCTGGGCCTGTGCTGAAAATTGTTTTTTTTTTTGTTCCAAGTCAGATTGTCCTGATACAAATGTTAAATAAAATTGACAGGCATTTGAATTTCAGACTTCAGGTTTCTGAATGTTTACTTCCTTATGTATTTGATGGTGCAGTGGCAGTATTATTGCCTAACAGCTGTAGGTTTTCTGGTTTGATTCTTGGCTGGGGTGCCTTCTGTGTGGAGTCTGCATCTTATCCCTGTGTTTGTGTGGATTTTCTCTGGTGTCCTGCCATTTTACAAAGACATGCGTCTACAGTATTTCTCCCTGGGCCTCTGCTGAAAATTGTTTTTGTTCTGTCAGAAGTAAAATTGACAGGCATTTGAGTTTCAGACTTCATGTTCTTCAGAAAATACATAGTAACACAACCGTAACACAACCTTTTATTCTAGCAATTTTCTAAGTTTATAAGATGAATATTTGAAATTTGTCCCTATTTTTGGGACTGTATTCCCCCATTATTGGCTTCATCTAGGTTTTTTGTGCTAAGGTTGACAGCTATGGCAAGAACTGAATTCACTGAATATGTTTGAGGGCTGTATTCCCTCATTACTGGGTTTGTCCAGGTGTTTTGTACTAAGAGGTTGACAGCTATGGTGAGAACTGAATTCACTAAATGATGGCCATTTAAGTTTCAGTCTTCCTCTCTTTTATAAAGCAGCTGATTTGGCGTAGTGGTATGTTGCTCTGATTGTTTTGCATAGGGACCTTGGCAGTAAAATGTATGGTGGTAACACGGCATTTTATTCTAGCAACTTTCCAAGATTATACAAGCAATGTTTAATGTGTCCCTGGTTTTTGGGCTTTTGACCCCCCCCAATACATTTTGGCTTTTTCCAGTTTTCTTGTGCTGTGAAGTTAAGATGCAGTTGAGTATTGAGTAGATTTTACAAGGAGCTGAGAGCTGCAGGGGAACAGAAGTTTAGGGTTGCTTAAGTGAAGCTCATTTGCCTTGTTAATAGCACAACAGGTTGTGTACTTGCTTTTTATGCAGAAGGCTGTGGGTTCTACTCCCACAAGGGGTGGATGCTGCCGTACTGAGAATGTTCTCTTTGGTGAAGATACTAACTATGAGTCTGTTATCAGTTTGCCATCCATTTCCTTTTGCAATATTACTAGCTTATCATTTTTTTAATGTAATATAGGCAATTTATTCCTGAGGGGCAACAGACACTTTATTTTTGATGAAACCATGAAATATAAAGGTGTTTGCTAGCAGCAACCTCTTCATTAGTTACAGATTTCTTTAATGTGGAATTATTTAGATGACTTTTACTTCTTCAGAGATTGTGCATATTTACTGATAATGGACTGTAGAATTGTGCATATTTATTACTGATAATGGACTGTAGAATTGTGCATATTTACTGATAATGGTGGACTGTAGAATTGTGCATATTTACTAATAATGGTGGACTGTGGAAGTCTGAGTAGACTTTTATGAAAAATGTTCTGAACTGGGCAGTTTTGTCATTATGGGTGCATGCGTTTTGTTTCATTGCTTACTGGAAAAATGTTCAAAACAAATTTAAAACGCTCTCTAACAACTGTACTGTATTGTACAAGGAATATAATTTAGTACAATGAGGAAGGTGTATCAAAGAGCACATGTATGTTTCATATGTAAGGGGCCTATGATTTGAAAACAGCCCAAAATTAATCTTTATCTGCCACTGGCAAAATGTATTTTCTTTGAATGTGGGTTTCAATGCTGTTTCAATGAATGTGAGTTTCAAGGGCAGAGAAGTTTTAATGCTAAGTTTTCATTGTGAGACTGCATTGCTTTGTTTTAGCAGATGACTTAGTGTTTGTGCTGTAAAATACAAAATAAAACTTTCAAATGAAGTCCAACTCATCATAGAAGTAAAGCAGTATGCACATTAGTGTTTATGGTAAATGGAGTGAAATAGCCAAGTAATGGTTCACTGGAATGGCTGCAGAGGCTCCATTCAACCATGATTTTATCAGGGGAGAAGGGCAGCAATCTCAGGCCCAGCTGAACTATACCTCCCAACTGTCCAGATTTTCAAAGAATGAATAGATTTTTGCTTCTTATTTTTGGTCTGTTCGTCATAAAATTTGTAGTTTTCTGGCAAATCATTTAGGAATTAAGTCACTAAATAATGATACACTGAGTTTCAGACTTCATAACCTTCAGAAAAATGCGTGCTAAAGTAAGAACTGTTATTCTATCAACTGTCTCATTTTATACAAGAGCAATTTTTAGTACTGTTTATATGTTCCCCCAATATATTTGGCCTTGTTCAGATTTACTGCATTAACAGGTTGACAGGTACATGCAAATAAATTGCTTTATAGAATTAGGTATAGCCAACCTCTCAACTGTCCCCGATTTTGGCTCAAAATGTTGCTTTTCCCCCTAATAATCCCTCCGCAAAATAGCAATTTTGGAAGAAAACATGGAGAGTTTACAATTAAGAAATAACTGTAATAATCAAAGTTATAGATTACTTGAAATGCATGTAGATTCTTTTATTTTGTCAGCTGCTTAAGTTAGCAGTACTAATATTAAAGTGTCCCTTCTTTGACAGGTTCCCAGCTGTATTGTGTGGCTATTTTATATTTTTGCATCACATTTTTGGTCCATTTTTCATAAAATTGTGTTTTTTGGCAAATTAGTGACAAATCACTAAAGACTGAAGTTAGAAAATAATGACAGACATTTTAGTTTCAGATTTTATACCCTTCAGATAATTCATACTAATGCAAGACCTATTCTATTATCTTTCTAAGTTTATTAGAGCAATATTTAAAAATTGTCCTTATTTTTGGGCCTTTGTCCCACTTCTGTGTATGGCGTTGTCCATATTTCTTGCTCTGAGGTTGAGAGGTATGACAAATGTGTCAGGGCCATCACAGTCAGCCAGAGACATTTCAAATTGTGACATACTTGTTGCACCCCACTCCCCCATGTAGTGACTCTGGATGTCTCCAAGCAAGACAAGGAGTAGTTATGCAGTGTAAATGTGCAGTGTGTCCCCCCATCCAAGGTAGACACAAGTACTACAGTGGCTTTTCACCTGTCCTTGATTTTGCAGAACGGTCTGGTTTCTGCCATATTTTTGTACAGTTGATTTATGCTTATTACTCAGATTTATGCTTATTACTCAAAGTGCCTGTTGCTCTGTGTTTATGTAGCAATGGTTTAATGACCATAAGGTAAGCTTGTCTAAGATCGTAAGATGCAAGTAAGCTTTAATAAGCATACTGTTAAAGAATTGCCAACATTGAAAGCCTTTCTGTTGTTGCCATGCAGAGAATACTTGACTAGATAATGTATAAGCCTTGGGTATTAAAGGACAGGATTCCATTATTTTAAAAAGCTCATTACAGTTGTTGGAGACTTCCAGTCATCTCTACAGACTATACCCGTAAACTAAACAGAATGCCAATCATGTGTGGTCCATAACCTGTACAGTAATCCTTTAAGCAATGTATTTTGAGCTTGTTTCTTGTTTGCTTTTCATTTTTTACTTTGATCATGTTTTTCCCATGAAACAAGTAGATAGTTGTCAGGCAGCAGGTCTTTTTTTGGATAAGAAACATTTTTACAAGTGGGGGCATCACAGAGATTTCTACTTTCAGCATGTTACTTGGTACTTTAATAAAGCTGAATATAAATTATAATTAGAACTGCAGTGCAAGGAGAAGTGGTTTGAGTTGAGTGCTTCTGGTTTTTCTTATACTTGATTTTGACTGGCATTCAAGTAATGTATTTAAGAAGTAATTTATTTTTTCATGCCTCACAACCTTTTATTTCCATCTAGATATTAAGTAGGCTGTCATGCAGCCAATGCATTGAAATATTTTTATTCTTCTACACTTATTTTTGTCTTGATTGGACTCTCATAATGATGGTTTGCCACTCAGGGCAGCGTATTTAATTAAAGTTAGTTTTTGTGGCGTTAGCTCCTCCCCTTTCTAGTTGACCACACCCCATTCCCCGTGACCCCACCCATTCAGCTGTCTCCTGCAGCCCCCCTTTGATTTGAAGTCACCAGCCGCCACTGGAACTGCCTGTACAGTTTAAATAGCTGAGAAGAAAGAGGAACTGCTGGCGAAGTAAAAATAAACCTGTTTGGACTTATTTTGCAGGAAAAGGACTGTAAGATGGTGTGTGAAGTCAAAGTGATGCAGGTAAACACTGTGGAAATGCATTGTGTATTAAAAAAGGAGATGGTTATGTGTAGTGGCAGAATAAGATACTGTAGTTTTTTTTTTTATATTTGTTTTCTCTTTTTTTTCCTATATCTCTCTTCTCTTTACTCCTTTCCTTTATTCCTGTAGATAGGTGGTATTATTTCTAACTGATAAATGTTGTAAAAATGGTTAGTTGATCAGATTTGAACAATGTGCATATAATAATAAAAGAACATAAAAGAAGTTATTTTTTATGTGTAATTTAAGGCATTTTTTCTTATTTCTTCTCCTTTTGTTGTGCTCCCTTCATGCTTTTTTTTTTCTCTTTTTTTTATTTTAACCCCTTGGTTCCTCTCGTATTCACATATGGTTATTACAAATGAAAGTGCCATTATAGTTTTATTTTGAACTGCATTGGTTTTCAATATTAATATGTTAGTAGGTAAGTTGTAGGGGAAGAACAAAGCAGATTAAAGTAGTTAGATCATTTTATTCAGTAGATACAGGATGTTGGGAAATGTTAAATAACTGTCTGCTTTCTATGTCAACTAATATTTAATACTGTATAGAACAACAAATTAGAATGTTATTTGCTATTGCTGAATATAAAGCTGAAGTGAATTGAAGTACATTAGAATCTCAGGGTACAATTAGTTTATTTGTATATCCATAAATATGTACAGAGCTGTAGTTACCTATAAGTATTGTTTAGTAGGGAATGTCAGAATTAGGCTTTGTAGACGTAGAAGTAGTTGTTGTAGGTTTTTTGCATGGGGTTTCATTGTTAAATAATAGAATTAGTAGATTAGTTACTCAGATGGTTTCCAGTAATGTAAAAACCTATGTTCATCCTGGTCCAGAGGAATAGTGGGTAGGCACTGGGTAGGGATAGGATGGCAGTTTTGCTTCCATACAATTGATGATATGCCAACTTATGTTATTCTAAGGTTGCTCAAAGAGATTAGATATCGAGTTATATTTCTAATGAACGTTAAATGTGGATAATAGAATCTTGGAATGTCAAAGGACTCCAGAACATGAAAAAGAAAGCTGTTTTTCATTTGTTTCTCAAATCATCAGCATGTTGTATTTTATTACAAGAAATGCATATGACTAATGATCAGTGGGAGTCAGTGAAGGATAAGAAATGGGTTAGGAAGATTGTGACGGAAGGAACAACAAATAGTGCAGGGGTGGCAATTTTAGTTAAGAATCACTTTCAGGGAGATATTAGGGATGTGAAAATGGATCAGGAGGGTAGATGGTGTTTGGTCCTTCTCACATCCAAATGTTATGATAAACCTATAGTACTAATATGTGTATATGCCCCTAATGTTAATCAGCATCATTTCATAGCTTCAATCTATTCCATTTTACAGTCATACAATAATTGCTATATAGTGTTGGGAGGTGACTGGAACTCTTATCAAGATCCTAAATTAGACAAGTCGGGTGCTTCTTCAGTGTTCAATAAACAGGCAATGGTAGCATTGAAAGAATTGAAAATGGATTTCAAACTCTATGACCCTTTTAAACACATACACTCACAAAGGAAAGCAGAGAATTTTACTTATTATTCAACCTGCCATAAAATGTGGTCGAGAATTGACTTTTTCTTAATTTCAGAGGTGTTGATCTCAGCTGACCCTAGTGTTTCTAATCAAGTCAGACAACTCTCAGACCATTCAAAGATAACTTTAACCTTAAACAGTAGTAATATGGATACTAAGAGGCTTCGTGGGTATAATTGGTCCTTGAACCCATATTTACTAACCAAGGAAGATATATTAATGGAAGTCAAGGAGATACTTAAACAGTCATTAAATAATATTTCCCAAAATAGACACCCAATAGATATAGAATGGGCTACAACTAAAACGCAGCTAAGAGAACTATTTATACAAAAAGCTACATATTATAAAAAATTACAAAAGAAGACTCAGTTGGATTTAGAAACTAAAATTCAATTACCGGACCAAGATTTGATGAGGAACTATAATGAACAGACAGAAACTGAGCTATTAAGATGTCAAAAAGAACTATTTTTACTTCATAATAGAAATTTGTCACTTTATGAACAAAGAAATTTAGTTAAATATGCAAATCATATTCAAACCCCCTCGAAAGCATTAGCTCAGATTATTAACCAGATGAAATCAACACGATTAATTACTGAAATACACTATAACAATACTACATATACTGACAAGGCGGATATCATGAAGACCTTTGAAAAAAATTTTAATCAGATTTATGGTGAGAAGCAGACACTCTTGTAAGATAAAGACAGAAAAGATTTTTTACAGCGAATCACTTTCCCTAATATTGACAAGGAATTTCATAGAGATTTAATCAAACCGATTACAGTTGAGGAGATGTCCGAAACAATCAAGAAACTGAAGCCTCACAAAGCCCCAGATCCAGATGGTTTGACCTCGGAATTCTACAAATCTTTTAGTGAGATTTTGAGCAGTGTATTGTCACAGACTTTTAATTATATCACTCTAAATAGAATTAATGATCCTCATTTCAATGCCTCAAGGACAGTTCTGATATTAAAAGAGAAAGGTGATTCCAAAAATCCTGATAATTACAGGCCTATATCACTTTTGAATATGGACATGAAAATCATGACATCCATTCTGGCGAATAGGCTTAAAAAGGTAATAAACCCAATAATATCAGAGGAACAGGCGGGGTTTATGGATGGGAGGCAGACCACGGATAATACCTTAACGCTCCATACCTTAATCTCTTATGCGAAATATAAAAACCTGAATTTGTATGCCCTAATTATTGATGCTCAGAAAGCATTTGATAGGGTTAATTTGGATTATTTATTTGATACATTACCTTATTTTAATATACCGCAGGAGTTTATCTCAATGTTAAGGATACTATATAGAAATGCATACACAAATTTATTTATAAATCACGAATGCTCGAATAGGATAAAAATCATAAATGGTACCCGACAAGGCTGCCCATTATCTCCCATCTTATTTAATCTTTACTTGGAGCCTTTATTTTTATACCTTAAGCAAAATGTTTTTTATAATTCTCTTGTACTGTATGGAATAAAGGTTAGGATGGCTGCCTATGCAGATGATTTAAACATATATTGTACCACACCTGTTTCCGATACTGAAAAAATATTAGCTGCAATAGAAATCTTTGAGAGAATTTCCAATTACAAGCTAAATTTTAAAAAATCTAAAATATTCCCATTAAAGACACCCACACCTTTTTCAATGCTACCATAAATAGGACAAGTACTGACGGAAGAAAAGATAAAATATCTGGGAATTCTCTTCTCAACTGAAAATAGAGATTTTTTTATTAACAATGTAAAGTCAACTACAGATCAAATAACATTGGATCTTGAAAGATGGAGTAGATTGAAGTTACCGATGATGGCAAGAGCAGCTATCATAAGAATGAATGCTCTTCCTAGAATGTTATATATTTTTAGAGCTGCACAACTCAGAATTACCAAAACATTCTTTAAACAGCTTCATATAAGATTGGGAAGATTTCTTTGGGAACCTAGGAAGACGAGAATTTCATATGAAAAATTGATGGCTCCAAAAATAATGGGGGGGCTGGAATTACCGGATTTCGAAATGTACTATTTAGTGATTCAGGACGATAGGATTTTAAAGACGTCTTACTGGATAGTGATAATAGAAAATGCACCCCCAAATGGGTGCTCTTAACGTACAAGCATATAAATGAAGTGGGAGTCAACGCTAAAGCATTACCTTTTTAAATAATTGGACAATGAGTAAATATAAGCTAATGGAGCACATCAAAAGTTATGTAACGGCAATTCAAACTCTTTTCGCTTCCTTAAATTTACTAAAATATATGATGGTTTTCCAACCGTTTCATAGGAACCCAAATTTAACAATTGGTGGTCAATTGATTGATCTAAAGAAATTCCCTTTAATCATGGAGTTAACTGTACTCGATTTATATCCTTTTCTAGGAGTACCAGTACAGGATATTTTAAAAGAAATAGAACTCCTATTTCCTATTTAATTATAGTAAGACAGCTAAAACACTTGCTTATAAACTATTTTAACAACTTTGAAATGAAAGGGAAGATTTAGTCATTTCTCATAATCTATGGGAAGCGCTGTTGCAGGATAGAAAATATATAACCGCAGCATATAAATTGATAAAAGAGAGGAAGTATAATAATTATATTCTTTTATCGAGTTACTGGAGAGAGAAATTGATATTCCCAGACGACAATAAGATATTGGAGGCATTTAAATTAACATTAAAGTCCGTATCCCTTCAGAAATTGGTATTTACGCAGCTGATGATATTTAACAATGCATACTATACTCGTCTCACTTTGCACAAATTTGATGCGAAGAATTCACCCATATGCCCACATTGCTTTGATCAGACAGCAGATTTGCTTCACATGTTCTGGAGTTGTAAGTGCATTTATAAATTGTGGAATTCATTAAAATTGCAGTTACAAAAATGGGTTACCAAAATTCAACACTCTCTTGGGAGTTTATGATTCTTCATATTCCCCGGAGAATCTAAATAAATCAAAAACGATTGTAATTATGAATATTTGCCTATTAATGAAATTATATATAGCCACAAATTGGTTGAACCCAGCCCAGACATCGTGGGAAAATTTCAGATTGTTGGCAATAAAACACATCTTAGCGCATAAACTGTTAATTAGTGATCACAAGAAAAATTTCAACAACATAAAAATCTGGGAGCAAATTTTTAATATTATTTTGGCTTAAGAGGTTACTATCCACTTTTTCTCGGGAACCAGAATATAGTCTAAATCAACCTTAGCTTAGATAGAAAATGTACAGAAAAGACAGATTGTTGGCTTGGATTTGTTAATGTTGAATTTTTTTTTTTTTATTATTTTCCTTTTGATTGTTAGTGCTGTACCTTTGGTCAATACATGAGGTTGATATATATGTGAAATTAACCAATGGAAGCATTTTGTATATATTGTATATAATGTGTGAATTTGTAATATGGTTGTGAAAAATAATAAAAAATGATTATTGAAAAAAAAATAATATTCTTTTACAGAAAAGCAGCTAAAACAGCACTAAAAATAATTCAAGTGCAGTGCAAGCTAGCACACTTGAGTGTGTAGCAATATTAAAGCAAATACAGTTTAAATAAATGCAATTTGTTCAAACTGTATTCTGAACTGAATTATTGATTTATTCAACTCTGAACAGTTACAAATATACTTATCATCTGAGAAGCACACTCAGTCAGAACACAAGGAGAGACTTTTTTTTTTTTTTTTTTTTTAGTAAAGTGGAAAGAGAGCAAGGAGAAACAGAAGATAATTCAAGGTTAGGGACCTAAGTGAGTTGGCCTTCTCAAATGCTCTCTCTGTATTAGGTAGAATGAGCTAATGACACTAGACTAGGATAGAGCTGGGATAAAGCTGGTAGGAGTGTCTGAAATCAAAATATGATCTCACTGTACTCGGTTGAGTGAGCAAATAAGATGGACCCAAGAGGAGTGTTCAAACATAAATTTACAAGAGCGGCAGGCAATTCCAAAGCCACCAAGATTAATACTACAACAAGAATAGGGAAGGAGGGCAGAAAATTAACTGTAGACCACAATATTCAGTGAAACAAATAAATAAACAGAAAAATAAAATGCAGTACTATCGTTAACACTGGAGTTTGTACTTAACTCAGATTGTAATACAGTTGATGTAGGTATATAGCAGCCAGCCAAACAGCTCAGATATTCAGCAGAAATAAATTCACAGATAAGTCAGTACCACCTTCACTGTGTTGCCACATATACTTACACACAAAATGGGGACTCATACGTGTATGTGTGTGTGTGTGTTTATATTTATATATATATATATATATATATATATATATATATATATATATATATATATATATATATATATAGATATATGGGTCCCCTTCAGTCGATCGAACGTTTCAATGTCCGAAGATGATATGGCTGAGACCATAACTTCGAACATTTAAAAGTTCGAATGGACTGGATGGAGATCCGCATACAGTGTGGAATGGAGAGATTTCCCTTTTCTGCAATGTAGTGCAATCTCAGATTTGGTATATTTAAGTAGGGGGAGTGTGGGGGGTGCAGGGGGGGCTTGCCCCCTTGCTATTTAGGTTTTGTATTTTTCTTTTCTTTTTTTTTTGTCTATTTCAGCAGTTTGAACTTTTAAATGTTCGAAGTTATGGTCTTGGCCATATCGTCCTTGGACATTTAAATGTTTGATCTACTGAAGTAGACCCATGATGTATATTTAGAGAGAGAGAGAGAAAGAGAGAAACATTCATATCTATATATTAGATCTATGTAGATGGATACAGAAATAGACTTATGGGTCTCTTCTGTATGTGTGAATACCACAAGTGAGATTCTCGGAACTGTGAAAATTTTAACTGTGATTAGATTTAGCTACTGTAAATAGAATACGGCACAAAATTTTATCTCACAGCAGTTAAGATAATTGGTCATATGACTAGAAGTTAATATGATTTTGTAGGTACTGCAATGAGAACATTTACTACTGCTTTAATTATAAGGAAACATCCCTGGTAGAGGACTCAATCATACAAAGATGTTATATCTCAATTAATGTGTACCTGTCATTATGGATAATTTTGGCTGACCAACCCATTCAGAATGCCCTAGGAGATTTAGATAACAGGGAAGAAGACCATGATGTTTGTGAAGATATCCCTCATCCATTCATGCTATCTGTTTTTCTCTTATATCTGAATTTTTACCGAAGGATCATTGTGGCCAAAGTTCAGTACTTCACCTTCGTTTGCAGTAAACCTCAACTGCTAACTTTCTGCCCAAACTGGTTAGCATTTCCAAATTATTCCTTACAATATTCTCCCTCCATGAGGGGTTGTGACTATCTTTGTGTCATTGAAAAGGCTAATCCTGTCCTTGTTTCCCTTGGATATATCTGTATCAAGCATTGTGAAGAGATTTAGACCAATGGTTGACCCCTATGGCAGTCCACTAGCCACTTTCCTTATTCTTGACATCATGGATTCATCACAATTCTGTGTAAGTTACTCTTCAACCATGTAGCAACCCAGTTTCTATGATATGATTCTCTCACCAGCCTCTCTAGATTTACTGTTACCTCTCTTGGTTGGCTTGAATCAAAGCCCTGGGTGAAATGCAGGTAACCAGATCACATTTGGAAACAAAAGGGGATTCTGCTTATTGTTTTTCCTGTTAATAAAGACCACAGAGAGAATGTGCTAGTAAAACCTTTCCTAATGTTTCAATGGAAGTTGCTTAAGAGACAGAACAAAGCACAAGTGTTGACTAGAAGAACTGGGAGTATGTTGGAAATTAAGCAGACCGGATTTGGGAGATGAAGATAAGCAGGAATTAAACCAGCAACTTGGAAATTGACAAATAAATGTGAGATTACATAGCAATAATTATATTTGCAAAAGATGACAGAAAAAGAAAACCTGGGAATACTGGACTTTTTGACTTTATTAAACTTGTAGGGGACACTAAAGCATATGCCCTACTTTGCGTCATTAGTTTTAGGAAGAACACTTAGGAGAGGGGAAGAGGAGGAAAAGAATTAAGTGTAAGTGAAACAAAATTTTGTTTTTAAAGTAGTATTTTTATAATTCAAGATATAATCTACATGTTATAAAGTTTTCTCAGTTAAATTTTCAAGTGTACTGAGGATACCAAAGTAAATAGGCGCCTCCGTTTTATTTTCCTACTAATCTTTTCTCTTGTTCAGTTTTAAGAAATGTAGGCACTTCAGTGTAAAATAAAAGGAAAAGGTCTAGTCAAAAGAACATTAAACAAGACAAATTGATGTGCATTTTCCTCATTCTTGCATAGGGGAATGACTGGATTAAGGCCCTTGGCTTGATTTAGTAACAAGTTTTAAAAGAAAGCAAATAAAGAAAAAACATTCAACACAGTAAAGCTTTCCTCTAGCAAATAAACAAATGCTTGTAGATGTAAGTCTCTATCTCTTTCATATATCTTCATGGAAACAATCTGATAAAGAGTAATAAAAATAGAATACTTTTTTTTCCTTCAATGGATAGGAGATAATGATTTTTGAAAGCATTCATGTGTTTTCCAAATCTGGAAGAGTAATAAAGATAAGACAAAACCAGACAGCACTTAGAAGAAGCATAGGCTGTATTGTGCGTCTTAGCATGGATAACCTTCCTTTTTAAGTTAACCAAGTCTATGAGTGTGGCTGTCAATTTGGGACAATTGTTCCTATTAAGAGGGTGAAACGTCAGTATTTTATTATATACATAGTTATGTGTGTTAGTATTAAGATCTGATGTTGTCATTTTAGTTCATTCCTCAATGAATGGGTCTTGGATCCAATTTGGCCCCTTTTCTCTAGCTACTAGGATCTGACTCTCAAGCTCTTTTGCCCTTGACCACTATATTACCTCAAATCTCATTTGCAGCTCCAACAGTTCTGTTAAGATTGCATTTTCTGAAGCTCAACAGTTTTGTTTTTTGGGGTAGTGAGTAAAAACTTTAGAGTTTATTGTCTTTTTCTAATTTATCATCTTTTATAGCAACCTCTTTACCCAGTAAGCTAGTTTTATCTTTTGTGTAACTTTCTTTACCATCCTTTGGTATTCTTCCTTACCATTGCTGCTAAGGTTTTCTTTTACCTTTCCTGTAAGGTAGTACTATTAACAATGTTGGTATAACTTTCCTTTTCTCTCGCTACTTTATATATAACAAAAAATATGTTTTTAAATTCTCTTTCTTTACTGGCTTTTATTGTTAGGCATAGTTCATAGAAATGGCTGAAAAGCCTGCTAGATTTAAAAAGTGCACTTCCTGTGGGCACAAGATACACACCTCTGATGCCCACAGGGAGTGGGTTTCTTATTTAGGCCCTTCTCACCTAGATACCTCTTGTACTATTTGTGCTGATTTCAGTGCCAGAGCTGTCAGTGATTGACACAACTAATTATAGTGCTTAAGGACTTTAGCCCTGCTTCTGCACCTTGTTCTTCTGTGTCTAATTCAGAGCTAAAACCCCATCTCAAAAATCAGAATCCATGAAGCCCATGGGAAGATAGACAGTGCTTTTCTGTCAGGTCTCCCAAATCTGCTCTGACATTGGAGCCTCCAGCTAAGATCTCCAAACACTCGGATTTGAAATTGTCAGATCTGACACTTTCAACATCAAAGTCTCCTCAACTTTGAAGCCCTCATTTTCCTCCAGAGACAGTGTCCCCAATGCTGAGGTTTTCTTCCTTACAAGAGATTGCACAAAAGTCTTCTCAACCTCCTTCTACTTCCTTTTTGATCAGGTCTTCCTGATGTCTTTCTGAAGCAGAGGTGAATAGGATGAAGAGAGAATTTCTCAGAACACAGATTCAGATGGGGGTCTTACCAGCTCTAGCTATCATCAGATCAGCAAGCTTTAAACCTCCCTCATGTACCAACATTACTCCTTCTCCGATCTGACCTTCTGTTTTGAAACCCTCAAATCCGAGATCTTCAAGAGTCAAATTGTCAGATCTGAAGATGACTCTATCTTCACCTCCAACTACTTCCCTAATCCATTCATCTGTGACTCCCATTGAGTAGAACATGTCTTGGAGCTGAAGTATCAGCATCTGAAGGAATGACCTTGACAAAGAAGCTTTTGGAGCTGTCAGTTCCCCTTGGGACCTTGACTAGACAGCTTGGCTCTGACTCCTCCATTGGAGTGGAGAGTCAGGGAGGGCCCTGGTTTGTCTGATCCAAGAGTTTTGTCTCTGGTTAAATTGAACTCGGCTTCTTCTTGTCTCTCTGCCTTTGAGGTGATGGAGACGGATCTGATATTGTCCTTTTTCATTCTTCCTCACTAATGGGTTTGGATCCAATCCTAGGATCTGACTCAGCTGCATACTACAGACTTTGGATCCAGCTCTTGAGCTCCTGCCTCTACTCGTAATGCCCCACTCCATCTCCATTATCCCGGATTTCATTTGCCTTCATTGTGGTTAAAAATAGGTTCCACTCTTGAACATTTGTAAGCATTTTATTTTCTTATTATTGGGTTCAAAATTTTATGTAGCTTTTTCTCAAACTCTAACATTATTCTTACGACCTCCCTCTTAGTTGTTGCTGGCATTAGGGTTTTTTGAGCCACATATTAATCTTTTTCTACTAAGTTGTTAGTAGTCATCCTACCATTGTTAATACTTTCACTTACCTGGTTTAAAAGGTATCTCTTTCAATACCATAGTTGGCATTTTGATTGTTTCCTTTCTAAGGCTTTTTCATACTTATTACCTTTTCTGGTAATTTATTTTGCTTAACTACCTTTTTCTAATATACAAAAGAAAAATACCAAAAAAGAATTGTTGCTGTTGTTGTTTATATTTGCCATTGTTTGTATAGGGTTTGTTCTTCTTTCCCATAGCTATGTTGGACAAACCTACAGGTTTTAAAAAATGCACTTCTTGTGGGCATAAGATCCCAAACTCAAGTGTCCACAAGGAGTGCATTTATTGCCTTGGTCCTGATCATTTATATATGGCCTCTGCAGTCTGATAAAACTTTAACCCCATAACTCTGACAGGTGTAATAAGGTAATTCTGAAAGGCTTACTGCCTACTTCTTCATGTTCCAGGGATCAAACCTTCTCAAAATCTGGTACAGCAGCTTCTTAAGAACTCAAGGAAGGCCTCTGCTGAATTCTCTCCAGTCTTTTTCAGAACCTAGAGAAAAAGTTAGAAAAATCATGGATATGACATACTCAGATCTGAGAGCTCTTAGCATACCACTGGATCCAAAACTTTCTTTGGATCCAAAGGTTTTGGCTGGCTCCTATAGTTATCTCACCATCTTCAGTGACTTCCTCCCTGGATCCTAAGCCTTTGGATCTAAAACCAAGAATGTTTTGCGGGAAGAGAACTCCAGAATTTATAGTTAAACCAATTCCATCCTCCTTACTTGCACAATTGTTTCAAAGACCTAAGGAACATTCTAGGCCCCCTTCCACAAAGTCTTCTAGGTCCTCCAGAAGTTTATCAGAGGTAGATGTGGATGGGATGATGTGAAAGTTTTTCAGGGCTCAGATCCAGATGGGAGTCCTACCAGCTCTGTCCACTAGATGGGGGTCCTACCAGCTCTGCCCACTACTGTGTCCATGAGTGTACACTCTAAGTCCATTCTATCTCCTTCTCCAATCAAACCACTGATTTCAGAGCCCCAGAATCTCTGAGGTGTTTGGTGTCAGATCTGAGGAAATTTCCCTTTTCTACTCTGACTGCTTCCCTGACAGGTTCTGCTCCGATACCCTTGCTTGGATCAGAACAGGTCTCAGAGCCAAACTGTCAGCATTGGGCCTGAGGAGATGGAATTGGCTCTGGTGTTGTTGGATCCATCCCTTCCTCTCAGAGGTTTAGACCTGGACATTTGCCTCAGCTGCCTTTGAACTGAAGTCAGTTAACTATTTGGTGCATTTTACTATGCTTCAGAGAGATTTAACTAAAGAACTTTCGAATACTCCATGTCTGCTGAGGATTTCAAGAGAACAGTCTCACAACTGGCCACTCTTTTATCCATTTCAAATACTTCAATAAGGAGGTTAATCCCTCACACAGCTGAAGGTATCTCAAGAGCAGCTGGTTTAGGCATCTCCGTAAGGAGACATGCTTGTATGCTACAATGCGACTTTGTGGAGCCTTTTATATCATTGTTTGTTAACGCTCCATTCAATGGCACTTACTTGTTTGGGCCATCAGTAAAATGTGCTTACCCACAGCAAAAAAAATGGAAATGCCCTATTTTCCATAGGGATCAAGTTTTCTACCCCTCAGCGATCCTTCTCTAGGAATCAGAGAGGTAATAAGAAAATATGGTTCAGCAGATCTCAGGTTCCTTTCCAGTATTCATGTGGGGAAAATTTCTCCAGAGGCAGAAGGGGAAATTTTAATGACAGACATCACTCTAGAGGCAGAGGAGACCTGTAAAAACAGGGCTTTAGAGATTATTTTTCCAAAAGGCCCTATCAGCGCTCCTGAAGTGCTCCATGACTGTTCTTCTCTGGTTGCAATCAGGGTTCAATTCTCTTTCCACCTAGATTCCTGGACAAACATCACAAAAGACTCATGAGTGCTAAGTATAATATCCAGAGGCTATTTCATACCATTTTCCCTTCTTCATCATTGTCAAAGGAAGAAATTTCCCAGTGTTCCACCCAGTCAGAGGAAGGCCGCAACACAAGAAATTCAAAAGCTGCTGGAAAAAAAGAGTCGTACAAAAGGTCCCACCAGACAAAATAGGATCTGGAACTTATTCACACTTCTTTTTTGTGATAAAGAAAACAGGAGACCTCAGACCCATTTTGGATGTAAGCAAATTAAACCAGTATGTAAAGAAAGTAACATTCTGAATGGCCACAGTTCAGTCCATTCTACCCTTTCTACTCAAGGATGATTGGATGTGCTCTGTAGATCTTCAGGATGTGTACTATCTTATCAAAATAGCCAGATGACCCAGAAGGCATCTCCACTTTTGGCTGGAGTCAATCATTATCAATTTGGAGCTTAGACTCACCACAGCCCCCAGGGTGTTTACCAAATGCATGGAAATAGTTGTAACTCACTTGAGACTGAAGGGATTCCAGGTGTTTACATATTTAGATGACTAGCTTTTAACTGCCCCATCCTGGCATCAACTTCAGCATGCCAGGGACTTTTTGCTTAAGATTGCTGACTCTTTGGGCATTACAATTAATCTTGCCAAACAAAACTTGTTCCATTACAGAGCCAAAAATTTACAGGGACAGTCTTAAATACATCTACTCAAATAGCATCCTTTCCTGTTCATCAAATTACTTCTATCAGGAATCAGGTTCAGGCTATTCTCTCTCATTCTTTTCCCCAGCAAGATTAGTACTTCAAGTCCTGGGGTCAATGGCTGCTGCCATAGTTCTACTTCCTCTAGTGCCATTTCTTTATGCAAGTTCTCCAGTGGACTCTAGCTGTGCAATGGTCCATTCTGCATCAACCCCTGTCCTTTCAAGTAAAACTCTCTGATATTTGCAAGCAACACATTCACTGGTGGAAACAAATGGACAATCTTTTTCTGGGCAGACCATTTCTACTACCAAACCCAGTAGCCACAGTGACCACAAATGCTTCTCAACTGTGGTAGGGGGATTTCTTGGGAAAAACTGTCCAAGGCTTGTGGTCCCCCCAAGAGACTGAGTTACATATCAATGTCCTAGAGATGAAAGCAGTTCTTCTGGCATTGCAGGCATTTCAAGATGCTCTTGCCTTGGGACAATATTGCAATTCAAACTGCCAGAATGACTGTAGGCTGGTACATCAAGAAACAAGGAGGAACCCAATCTTACCCCAGTTGCAGAGAAGCCACAAGGATTTGGGAATGGGCAGTCTCATCATACCGCTTTCTTGCTACAATGCAGTTCCAAGGAAAAAACAACATGCTGGTGAACAAACTAAGCAGATCCATTACAATGTCTCATGAGTGGTCTCAAAATCAGTCGTTAGTAAACATGATCCACAGGCATTGGGGCCAACTTTGCTGTGACCTATTTGCCTCCCCTTTCAACAAGTGCAGCAAGTACTTCACTCTGATGTGCCCCTCAGAGGGAGTCACAGAGAGATGCTCTTCTTCATGTTGGCCCTCGAGTCTCCTTTATGCTTACCCTCCTCTTCCTCTGATTCCAATGTTTTTGCAGAAAGCAAACAGGCTGAAGAGCTCAGTAACCCTCATTGCCCTCTTCTGTCTTCAGAAAATATGGTTGCCTTTTCTACAGTCTCATCTTTGTTATCCTTCATGGATACTGGAACCTACTCGGGACTTCCTCTCTCACCCATCAGGGATTCAACACCCTAACATTCAAGCATGGTATCTCCATTTCTAGTAATAGCTGGACAATCCACGCTTTCTTCTCCAGTCTGTGATATTATCTTGGCTTCTCAAAGGGATTCTGCCAAAAAAGTTTATAGAAGCATGTGGAAAAGGTTCTCTATCTGGGCAGCAGATAAGGGCATTGTTCCTTTTTTTGACAACTCTTTTAGAAAATGGTGCCATTTTCTCTACAATTAAACTTCAGTTGGCAGCAATTTAAAATTTTCACACAAAACATAGATCCTATTCTTTAGTTTCATCTAGATTATGTAAAGCTTTTATAAAAAAAAACATTTTTCAGCTAAGACCACCTATAAAGGATCTCTCACCTCCTTGGGATTGTATGGCAGTAGTCAAAGGTTTAACACAAAAACCCTTTGAATGTTCAGACAAATCTGACCTAAACTTTCTGTTGTGGAAGGCAATTTTAGCTATTACTTCAGCTAAAAGACTTTCTGAACTCCAGACTCTGTCAGCAAAAGCTTCTTACATTATTTTCCACAAAGATAGAGTTTCTCTGTGGACCAACCCTTCCTTTTTTACCTAAAGTGGCTTCTGAAAATAACATTAGCCAGTCTATTCATTTGACAGTTTTCTTTCCAAATTTTGCAAATAAAGGAGAGTACAGGCTACACCTCCTTGACATACACAGGCAATTATGTTTTTACCTCCACAGGACAAAACAATTTAGACAATTGGACCAGCTTTTTGTATCTTTCTCTCCAAATTGCCTACACCAATCAGTTTCTAAAGTCACACTAGCTAAGTGAATTACAAACTGCATCTCGTGACTTTACTTTCAAAAAGGTATGACATTGCCAAAACCTCCCTAGCTCACACAACTAGATCTATGCTTGCATTATCAGCTTTTTGGTCAAGAATGTGTATTAATGTCATTTGTGCAGTAGCCACATGGCCCAAAGCTCATACCTTTGTTTCTCATTACAAACTGGACATTATATTTAAAAACTGAGCCTCCTTTGGTTTGGCAGTACTCTGGAATATCTTTCCATGAGAGCCACCAAAAGTGAATGTAGCTGGGGACTCTGTCCCATTAGTGAGGAAGAATGAAAAGGAGAACATCAGATTTATAAGTTATATACTCACCATAACTAGGCATCTGCATTGTTCATTTTCATTTTTCCTCAACTCCCCTCCCATCCATCCCACATCCTTTTATTCTAGAAGGACCTATTGGACTGTGTTTGGAGGCTACATTTCCAGGTTTGAGACCTGTCTTTTCTATTTTCCTTTCTGTTCCTAAACTATTATTAGGAGATAGAGCAGCAAATTACATCTGAGGTAATGGGGATGGAGTGGGGCATCATGGGTAGAGGGAGCAGCTCAAGAGTTAGATCCAAAGTCTGTAGTATGCGGCCAAGTCAGATCTGAGGACTGTATCTGAACCCATTAGTGAAGAAGAATGAATATGGACAACGCAGATGCCTAGTTATGGTGAATACATAACTTATAATTTTTTGTCACCCAAGAGCTGTTCTGAGTCTTACCACTTTGGATCCAATCCCTGTTTACTCTTTGGATCCTGTTTCTGAGTCTCTTCATACTACGCCATAGGTTCATAGGTTCATAGGTTCGTACTAGGCTAATTGCCCTTGCGAGCCATTTTAAGCCTAGCCAATTACCCCTTGTGAGATTCAAACTCTGTACCTTGTGTTTGTAAGGCAAACACCTTAACCATTAGGCCACCCTCCCAATCCACTGGGACAGGCAGACCGTAAGTGCTTCCAGGCAGTTCCAATTAGGGAACAACTTGCCTCTTCTGATACCTTTCCAGAGCACCCCACTGAAAAGGTCCCCCAAAAGAGACTGTGGAAAAGGAGGCACTTAGATTCCCCTCAAGAATCTTGGATGGAAGACGCTGATTTTGATGAAGGGGAAGGGTCCCCCAGGTCTCCACCAGAAGACATCTCCTTGAGAGACACTATATGCCAAAATGGTTGAAGGTCTTAAAAAAAGCCTTCTCAGGAGGAGTCACTGTTCCTAGAAGCCTTCAGGTTTGGCCTATCTACATCTTGGGTTGCCTCCCCAGTAGATGAGCTTATACATCTTGTTTCCTGCCAGGGGTGGAAGGAACTGGACAGAGTAGAACTGATTCCAAAGCATCCAGATAAAATTCTTGGAGCACCTAAAGACAGACAATATTGGAGAAGGGAATCCCTGTAGATGCCATGGTTGTTGCAGCAGTGACCAAAAAGGAGCTGGCCAAGCAGGGCTCCTTTGTCTGTTACCTTAATAGGGAATCTAGGGCATTTGACAGGTATGGAAAGTGAGTTTACACATCAGCAACATACCTCTCAACTGTACAGATTTTCATAGAATGTCCAGATTTGTGGCTCATATTTTTGGTCTGTTCCTCATAAAATCTGTCTTTTTTCTGACAAATTACTGGGTGATCTGATGACTGACGTCACTAAATAATGACATACATTTGAGTTTTAGAATTCATATCCTTCAGAAAATGTATATGTTAAAACAAATCCTGTTACTCCAGCAAGTTTCTAAGCTTATAAGAGTAATATTTAAAATAAGTCCCTATTTTTGGGGATTTGTCCCCCCATTTTGTCAGTCTTTTTTCAGATTTCTTGCACTGAGAGGTTGAGAGATATGATCAGCAACCTTTGTTTTATGGTTGCTAAACCACCTGGAACACTTCATTAGATTACAGAGGGACTTAATCAAGAAACTTTCTATCGCTACCCCTGGGTCCATGTGGGCAGAGGAAGAGAAGACATATTCCTTATGACTGGACACCCTACAATCTTTATTGAATTAATCCATGAGATTAATCTCTCATGCAACTAAATGTTCCTGATGGTTCACAGGTACAGGCATAGCCCTAAGGAGACATGCCTGGATGTGATTCTGTGATTTTGTGGAGCCCTTTAAAGCATCATTCATCAGTGCTCCCTTTGATGGGTCTTCTCTGTTTGGGCCCACTGTTAAAGAGATACTATCCCACAGTGAGCAAGATGGAAAGACCTTGTCTGCCATGGAAATCGATTTTTCTACCCCACAGAGACCCTTTTCTAGAAATCAACATGGTTGTAAAAATATGGTTTCGGAAATCTCAAGGACATTTTCAAGAATCCCACAGAGAGGGGGAAATAACAATGGATGATACTGCCCATGTGGCAGAGGGGGTCTGCAAAACCAGGGGTTCTGAGATTCCTTCTTAGGCAGATCCTTTCAGAGCTCCTGAAGAGTTGAACTACTGCTCTTTTCTGGAGGAAGTCAAGGGGCACTTATCCTTTCACCTAAACACCAGGACAGCCATCACAAAAGATTCTTGAGTGCAAAGGATCATATCTGGGGGATATTTCATTCTCTTTTTACAAGTTCCCTTAATGAAAAGAAAACATCTCCCCGATGTTCCCTCCAATCAATGGGAGTTAGTAGCTCTAGAGATTCAAAAGCTGCTAGACGCTAGACAAAAGGGTCATCCAAGAGGTCCCACCAGACCAAAGAGGATCTGGAATTTATTCAAGGTTCTTTTTAGTGCCAAGAAAACAGGTGACCTGAGACCTGTCTTGGATCTCAGTTATCTAAAGCAGTTTATAAAAAACTCCAGGTTCTGGATGGTCATGGTTCAGTCCTTCTGCCTCTGTTACAGAAGGATGACTGGATGTGCTCGGTAGATTTTCAGGATATGCAGTATCACATCAAAATGAACAGGTACTGTCAAAGATACTTACACTTCTGACTGGGACCCAGTCATTAGCAATTCAGAGCCCTACCCTTCAGTCTCACCATAGTCCCCAGGGTGTTTACCAAATGCATGGGTGTGGTAGCAGCCCATCTAAGACTGCATGGATTCAGGGAGAATCCTTATTTAGCTGACTGACTCTTCACTTCACCAAACAGGCCTCTCCTAGAAAAAGCCAAGGATTACTTACTACAATTATCCCAATCTGTAATAATCACAAGCAATCTTTCAAAGTCCCACCTTTATCCAGTTTAAGTCTTGGAGTTTATAGAGGCTCATCTAGATATAGCCTTTCGTCATGATCTCTTACCACAAAATAGAATTTTTGCTTTGAGACTGCATGTCAGGCTGGTTCTTTCTCAACCCCTCCCCCCAATAAAAGTGATTCTCAAAGCCCTAGGATCAATGGCTGCTGCAATTACCTTGATATCTGCTGCTCATCTTCACATGAAAATCCTCCAGTTGACTTTGGCAGTACAATCATCCTTTCTTTAACAGCCTTTGCAACATTCTATAAAACTGTTTTGGGTTTGCAAGGACTCCCTACTGTGGTGAATTCATTCCAATGAGACTTCTCAAGGATGTCCCTTTATCCTTCCTCCTTCAAATTCCATGCTGACCATGGAAGTCTCCCAATTGGTGGGGGGGGGCATTTCTTGGGATGTACTGGTCAAGGCATTTGGTCCCAGAAGAGACCAAATTTTATATAAATTTATTAGAGATGAGGGTGGTCATTTTAGTATTGCAGGCCTTTCTGAACTCTCTTGCCCTAGGGACAATTGCTATACAAACCAACAATATGTCAGTAGTTTGGTATATCAACAAACAAGGGGAAACCAGATCTTACCCCTTTGCTGAGAAGCAATGAGAGTCTGGCAGTGGGCAATCTCCTCCATCTGCCTTCTTGTAGCGGCAAACATAGCAGGGCAATCCAATGTTCTAGCAGACAAACTCAACAGAACTATCTTGATATCTCACAAGTGGTCTCTCAATCAATCAGTAACAAATATGATCTTCCATGAATAGGGCCAGTCTTGCTGCAGTTTATTCACTTCTCACCTCAGCAACAAATGTAAAAGGTTCTTTGCCCTAATTCACCCTCAGGACAGTCACAGAGAGATGCTCTAGTCCATGTTTGGCCCACCAGTCTTCTATATGCTTATCCTCCCTTGCCTCTAATCCCCAAATTCATTCAGAAAACACTCCAGTTGAAGGGCAAAGTAATCATCATTGCCCCCTTCTGGCCTTGGCAAGTATGGTTCCCCTTCCTATGGTCTCACCTACTATGTCCTCCTTGAACACTGGACCCTAGTCGAGACTTTCTTTCACATCCATCAGGGATGACTCATCTTGACATTGCAGGCCTCAAGTTGACCACATGGTTTCTCCAATTCCAGTGATAGGTAGTCATTCCAGACTTTTCTCTCGTGTTCACCAAATTTTATTTTCATTATAGACAAAAGTACATACTTCCAGGGAGGACTCAGGAATTGAAAGCCACCTATTAAACTGTTAAGCAGTGGACTTGTGCCACAAGCCACAACAAAAAAAAATTGGAATGATTAAACTGGAGATGAAACAGCTGCCAAGCCTTGGGATATGATTATAAAATTGGCACTTCGAAAATCACTCAACTAGTCCACGCAGTTGTGAGCAAAAGTCTAGTGCTGTATCTCTTAAAATCTTTATCTATTTCTATAGAAATCATAAAACAAGATGGAGGTAAGAGGAAATAAATTTATTGAGAACGGGACAGAGCAGATTACATGAAGACAGATGAGTACTTATAAAATCATTTAGTCCATGTCTGTTATATATACTGTATCTGCATTTATGACACTAACAGTTTGCAGTTGATATTCAAATTCACATAGAAAATCATGCTCCACTTTAATTTTACCATTTTTTGCCCAGTCCGTCTAATGCTAGAATCAGGGGAGATCAATTACATTTGACAATGGAGATGAGGAAGGGAACCTGATAGGAGGTTCATGTGGTCAATTTAGTTAATAAAGAAGTGCTATGGCTGCCTAGTGTGACTGGTGGAAACATGGAGCCAGAGGCAATGGGGACATGGAAGGCTGGCCAATTGCTAAGAAGGAAAAAGGAGCCTATTAAAGGTTCAGCTCAAGAAGAAAGCCAATCCAGGGAAACTCCCAGACCAGTCATGTTGCTGGGGAATTATGGTGGGAACTAATTGCAGGATGGGATATAGGTCCTGTATATGTCCATAGCACTCTACATAGAGAAAAGGGTGTATGTGTGTGAGCATCCACATATAACAAACCAGACATGGACTAACTAATTTTATACAGCACTCATCTGTGTTCATGTAATATGTTCTGTCCCATTCTCAATAAATTTATTTCCTCATTCCCCCATCTTATTCTGTGATTTCTATAGAAATAAAGATTTTAAGAGATCTTCTAACAGCACCAGACTTTTGTTCACAACTGCGTGGATTAGCTGAGTGATTTTTGAAGTGCCTATTTTATAATCATATCCCAAGGCCTAGCAACTGTTTCATCTGCAGTTTAATCATTGTGAAATTTTATTTTTACCTCAGAAGCCCTCTGCAAGAAAGGTTTATAAGAGTAAATGGAATATGTTTTCTTTTTGGGCTCAGCAGAGAGAATTGGATCCTTTCACTGCTCCAAAACCTTCTGTTTTACATTTTTTTGCCTTTATTTTTCAAAGTGGTGTAAGTTTCTATACCATCAAAGTTTAGCTGGAAGGCATCTCTAACTACCACACTGAAGATAATGTTTCCCCTTTAGCTTCATCCAAGTTATGTAAAGCATTTCTTAAAGGTACCTTTGTACTTAGATGTCCAATGAAGGATCCAACTCCATCTTGGCATCTTACTGTTGTATTACAGAGTTTAGTGCAATCACCCTTTGAGACTTTGGCTAAAGGAGATCTCATATTTCTTTCTTGGAAAACAGTCTTTTTTGGCTATAACTTGGTAATAACTTCTGCGAGGTGGTTCTCTGAACTCCAAGCACTCTCTTCCAAACAACCTTATTCGACTTTCCATAAATATAGGGTTACCTTACATACTCATTTTTCCTTTTTACCCAAAGTTGCCTCTGAAAAGACATCATTCAAATGATCAACTTGGCAGTTCTCTTTCCCAAATTTAACAATAAAGGAGAATGCATGTGTCACCTTTTAGATGTACATAAGCAACTTTGTTTTTATCTTCATAGGACTAAAGAATTTACAAAAACTGACCAACTGTTTGTTTGCTTTTCTGCTAACAAACTGGGAAGACCAGTCTCAAAAACTACACTAGCCAAATGGACATTCAGATTGTATTTCTTATGTTTGTTCTTCGAGAGGTTTAACCTTTCAAGACAACCAAAAGCACACTTAACTAGGTCCATGGTTATGTCAGTTGCTTTTTGGGCCAGAGCTTCTGTTGATGATTGTACAGCTGCCACTTGGTCTAATGCTCATAGCTTTATTGTTCATTACAAACTGGATATCATTTCCAGAAATGGGGTTGTATTTGGTTCTACAATTGCACAGAACATCCTTCCATGAGGTCCACACAAGGTTACTGCAGCTGGGGACTCTGTTTCATTGAGGAATGAAAGAAAATGACAACATCAGATATAAAAGTTATGAACTCACCATAACTATGCATCTGTGTTGTCCAGTTTCATTTTTCCTCAACTCCCCCCACCCTCCCCCATCCATATCTTTGCAAGTGACCTGATGAAGTTTTTTGTTAGGAACCACAGTTCCTGTTTGAGCCCCTGTTCTCTTACTAATCCACCTTTTGTTTGCAATATTATGATTATGTTTTATATTTTGAAGGTTAAAAAGTAGCAGCAAACTTGATCTGATTTAATGCAGTGTTCAGAGGCATTATGGGTAAAGGGAGGATCCCAAGAGTTGGATCCTTGAATCTAGAGAAAAGCGACTGAGTCAGATCCACCATTCAATGAGGAAGAATGAAAATGGACAGCAGAGATGCATAGTTATGGTGA
This sequence comes from Protopterus annectens, assembly GCF_019279795.1. Lineage (NCBI taxonomy): Eukaryota > Metazoa > Chordata > Ceratodontiformes > Protopteridae > Protopterus > Protopterus annectens. The sequence goes on from NC_056732.1 coordinate 1,806,845,662, forward strand.
GTACATACCTTTTATTTAATGGGTTTCAGGGGTGTATTTGGAGTGTATTTGCTTTATTTATTTGAGGGCTTTCAATAAAACAAAAGGCTTTGTATGATGTGGCATAGGCTCAAATGGATTTGACAAGAAACGACTATATAAACAATCAACCTGCCAAACACTGTATGCATGTAACACAAAAGCTGGAACTAGATATGTAACAAAAAAGCTTTTGCACATAAAATGTGGGAATAATAAGTTTTTAACATAATAATGCTTTCTATATTATTTTCAAATGTAAGTGGTATCAAAAATATATATAAAAGAGAGAAAGTAGTAAACTATATTTAAAAATGTAGAGTGCAAATTGATATATTACAGGAGACATATTTGGAAAGAACTGAACATGTGAATTTGATAAACGTTTTCAGGACAGTGATTCAGCAAAATACCTGAGACAAAAGGAAAGAGGAGTACTTATATTAATTGCAAGAGGAGCTCCAATAGTGATAGACGAGGATAAAAAAAAGATAATGATATATTTGTAGTACTGTGGAGCTACTGGCAAGGGAAGAGGATTATACTAGCATGTATTTATATTCCACCTAAAACTGCTATAATGGAGCTTAAGAAAATTCTGGGAGAAATAATTAGCTTTCATTTGGAAATATTACTTATAGGTGAGAACTGGAATTTGATTTGCAGCAGTGAAGATTTGTTTGGGGAGCCCAGAAGGGGAAAATCTAACAAAGGAGGGTAGATATTAGTAGATATTAGGGTAGTAGGGATATGATTATAAAATTGGCACTTCGAAAATCACTCAACTAGTCCACGCAGTTGTGAGCAAAAGTCTAGTGCTGTATGTCTTAAAATCTTTATCTATTTCTATAGAAATCATAAAACAAGATGGAGGTAAGAGGAAATAAATTTATTGAGAACGGGACAGAACAGATTACATGAAGACAGATGAGTACTTATAAAATCATTTAGTCCATGTCTGTTATATATACTGTATCTGCATTTCTGACACTAACAGTTTGCAGTTGATATTCAAATTCACATAGAAATTCATGCTCCACTTTAATTTTACCATTTTTTGCCCAGTCCGTCTAATGCTAGAATCAGGGGAGATCAATTACATTTGACAATGGAGATGAGGAAGGGAACCTGATAGGAGGTTCATGTGGTCAATTTAGTTAATAAAGAAGTGCTACGGCTGCCTAGTGTGACTGGTGGAAACATGGAGCCAGAGGCAATGGGGACATGGAAGGCTGGCCAATTGCTAAGAAGGAAAAAGGAGCCTATTAAAGGTTCAGCTCAAGAAGAAAGCCAATCCAGGGAAACTCCCAGACCAGTCATGTTGCTGGGGAATTATGGTGGGAACTAATTGCAGGACGGGATATAGGTCCTGTATATGTCCATAGCACTCTACATAGAGAAAAGGGTGTATGTGTGTGAGCATCCACATATAACAAACCAGACATGGACTAACTAATTTTATACAGCACTCATCTGTGTTCATGTAATCTGTTCTGTCCCATTCTCAATAAATTTATTTCCTCATACCCCCATCTTATTTTGTGATTTCTATAGAAATAAAGATTTTAAGAGATCCTCTAACAGCACCAGACTTTTGTTCACAACTGCGTGGATTAGCTGAGTGATTTTTGAAGTGCCTATTTTATAATCATATCCCAAGGCCTAGCAACTGTTTCATCTCCAGTTTAATCATTGTGAAATTTTATTTTTACCTCAGAAGCCCTCTGCAAGAAAGGTTTATAAGAGTAAATGGAATATGTTTTCTTTTTGGGCTCAGCAGAGAGAATTGGATCCTTTCACTGCTCCAAAACCTTCTGTTTTACATTTTTTTGCCTTTATTTTTCAAAGTGGTGTAAGTTTCTACACCATCAAAGTTTAGCTGGAAGGCATCGCTAACTACCACACTGAAGATAATGTTTCCCCTTTAGCTTCATCCAAGTTATGTAAAGCATTTCTTAAAGGTACCTTTGTACTTAGATGTCCAATGAAGGATCCAACTCCATCTTGGCATCTTACTGTTGTATTACAGAGTTTAGTGCAATCACCCTTTGAGACTTTGGCTAAAGGAGATCTCATATTTCTTTCTTGGAAAACAGTCTTTTTTGGCTATAACTTGGTAATAACTTCTGCGAGGTGGTTCTCTGAACTCCAAGCACTCTCTTCCAAACCACCTTATTCGACTTTCCATAAATATAGGGTTACCTTACATACTCATTTTTCCTTTTTACCCAAAGTTGTCTCTGAAAAGACATCATTCAAATGATCAACTTGGCAGTTCTCTTTCCCAAATTTAACAATAAAGGAGAATGCATGTGTCACCTTTTAGATGTACATAAGCAACTTTGTTTTTATCTTCATAGGACTAAAGAATTTACAAAAACTGACCAACTGTTTGTTTGCTTTTCTGCTGACAAACTGGGAAGACCAGTCTCAAAAACTACACTAGCCAAATGGACATTCAGATTGTATTTCTTATGTTTATTCTTCGAGAGGTTTAACCTTGCCAAGACAACCAAAAGCACACTCAACTAGGTTAGTGGCTACATCAGCTGCTTTTTGGGCCAGAGCTTCTATTGATGACATTTGTACAGCTGCCACTTGGTCTAATGCTCATAGCTTTATTGTTCATTACAAACTGGATATCATTTCCAGAAACGGGGTTGTATTTGGTTCTACAATTGCACAGAACATCCTTCCATGAGGTCCACACAAGGTTACTGCAGCTGGGGACTCTGTTTCATTGAGGAATGAAAGAAAATGACAACATCAGATATAAAAGTTATGAACTCACCATAACTATGCATCTGTGTTGTCCAGTTTCATTTTTTCTCAACTCCCCCCACCCTCCCCCATCCATATCTTTGCAAGTGACCTGATTAAGTTTTTTGTTAGGAACCACAGTTCCTGTTTGAGCCCCTGTTCTCTTACTAATCCACCTTTTGTTTGCAATATTATGATTATGTTTTATATTTTGAAGGTTAAAAAGTAGCAGCAAACTTGATCCGATTTAATGCAGTGTTCAGAGGCATTATGGGTAAAGGGAGGATCCCAAGAGTTGGATCCTTGAATCTAGAGAAAAGCGACTGAGTCAGATCCACCATTCAATGAGGAAGAATGAAAATGGACAGCAGAGCTGCATAGTTATGGTGAGTACATACCTTTTATTTAATGGGTTTCAGGGGTGTATTTGGGGTGTATTTGCTTTATTTGTTTGAGGGCTTTCAATAAAACAAAAGGCTTTGTATGATGTGGCATAGGCTCAAATGGATTTGACAAGAAACGACTATATAAACAATCAACCTGCCAAACACGGTATGCATGTAACACAAAAGCTGGAACTAGATATGTAACAAAAAAGCTTTTGCACATAAAATGTGGGAATAATAAGTTTTTAACATAATAATGCTTTCTATATTATTTTCAAATGTAAGTGGTATCAAAAATATATATAAAAGAGAGAAAGTAGTAAACTATATTTAAAATTGTAGAGTGCAAATTGATATATTACAGGAGACATATTTGGAAAGAACTGAACATGTGAATTTGATAAACGTTTTCAGGACAGTGATTCAGCAAAATACCTGAGACAAAAGGAAAGAGGAGTACTTATATTAATTGCAAGAGGAGCTCCAATAGTGATAGACGAGGATAAAAAAAAAATAATAATGATATATTTGTAGTACTGTGGAGCTACTGACAAGGGAAGAGCATTATACTAGCATGTATTTATATTCCACCTAAAACTGCTATAATGGAGCTTAAGAAAATTCTGGGAGAAATATTTAGCTTTCATTTGGAAATATTACTTATAGGTGAGAACTGGAATTTGATTTGCAGCAGTGAAGATTTGTTTGGGGAGCCCAGAAGGGGAAAATCTAACAAAGGAGGGTAGATTTTTTTGTAGAAAAGTATGAAAACATTTGGCATGGAAGACGTAAACTCAGTAGTAGGAGTTTGGAGTGAATTTGCATATATTCCCCATGATACAAATACTGGGCTTGGCTAGAAAAAACTTACTTTTCACAGGAACATGTGCAGTTAATTGAAAGTTTTGATATGCATCCAATAACTATTTCAGATCATGTGCCAATAATAATAGAAACAAAACCACAGGGTAATGAAATAAAAATGAAACACTGGCACTTTCCCACCTATCTGTTGAAAAGATGAATTTAAGGAATGGGTAGTGGAAATTATTTGTGAGTTATTCGGGAAAGATAGAAATTTCTTATGAAAATATAGCTAGGTAGTAGGATAAAATTAAAGTGGAATTAAAAAAATAAGGTGGAAATAAAAGGAAGAGAGAGAGAGAGATGGTTAAGAAGTAACAATAATTATTTAGAGGGACTGAAAAGTGATAATTATTGCAGAAAAGGGGGGATCTCACAGAACAAGAAGAGGAGGAATTGCAGAACGTCAAACAGAAAATAAGAGATTACCTCAATAATATGCACGAGTTTAGAAAGACTGCTGTTAAACAACTGTTTTTTAATAATAACTCCAGATCGCAAAAACCTTTAGCACAACAACTCAGACAACAGAAAGTAGAAAGGGTTGTTGCCAAGCTTAGGGAGCCCAAATAACAAGAGATCCTATACAGTTAATTGAAATATTTTGAAAATTTTATGAAAGTCTAAATAAAGCAGAACAATATGGAAATCAAGAAAAGATACAAATGGAAATATTTATGGAAGAATTAAATAGGCCCATGTTAGAGGTAGATAAGGCTCAATTACTGATAGGAGAAGGTTAGATAAAATGGTGATGTATAAACAATCCACAGGAAAGTTCCCAGGAACAGAGTGTATTTGTATGAAAGTTTGGAAAGTAGGAGACAAAAACTGATAAAGATCTTGAAGGTTTTAACATTGTTTTAAGTAGAAGTACCGACATCCTGGAAGAAAGTGATGGTAGCTGTAATACCTGAAGAGGGTAAATAACTATCAGATCCACATTTATACAGGCTCATTTCATTCCTAAACCATGATTACAAAGGGTTTTATGTCTATAATAACTAAAAGAATGGCAAAGCTGATTGCAAAATGATAGATATGGATCGATGTAGTTTTGTAGAGGAAGGCAAACATTTGACATTAACAAAACATTGATGATCCAGATGGAAACAGAATGTAAGAAAATGCCACTGTTGTAGGTAGGTCTTGATGCAGAAAAAGTATTTGACAAAGTAAGATGGGAGTCTATGAGCAGGGCAATGGAAGCATTTGCATTCACCAATAAAATTATAAGGTTGATTAGAAGGATATATGAGGGATCGGCGACAAAAAGTAAAGTGGGTGGGTTCCTCTCTGATAATTTCTGTTTGAACAGATGAACCAGGCAGAGGTGTCCTCTTTCCCCTTTGTTATTTGCATTATATTTAGAACCACTGGCAAAGAAAATAAGGGACTCAGAAATTCAAGGATATAATTGGTATGGTAGTTAAGAAAAGCTGTCTCTATTTGCAGATAATATTATTTTATACCTGATAAAATCATAAAAGGACATTTCACTGTTGTGGAACATTTTGAGGCAGTTTCAATCCTTCTCGAGATATGAAATTAATGAAGCTAAAACAAAGGCAATAGCTGTAAATTATGTACCCATGCATGAATTGGTTCAGCAATATCCATAATATCCATATTTATTGGGACATAATAAAATTAAGTCCTTAAGAGTATGGATTAAAAAGAATTCTGGTGTGACAGCTAAGGATATGTGGGAAGAGATTAGACAAACTATAATGGAAAAACTAAACTGGAAGCTCTGTTATGTAGATTTGGATAAGTGTTTTAGTCCCTTTAGTTTTATGCACAGATCAAGCATATTTTTAACAACCAGAGGAGAAGTTGTGGATAGTAATTAATAAAGAGCTGAAGGATTCTGTCTGGGAGGGGAAGACAGCAAGAGTCAAGTGGGATAAGCTGATTCTCCCAATTGAACAGGGCAGTTTGGGATTACCTGATTTGAAGGGGTATTTCAGAACTTCACAATTATGGCTCCCATACATAGCACAAGCAGAAACGTATAATTCAAACTGGGAAAGGGATGATGATGAAACAGGGGGCAAGCTCAAGAAAGAAGGAGAGACTTGGATTTTGGATGCAGATCCTTAAGGAGAATAACAATAATCAAAGAGAATATTGTATGCATAAAGTAGCAGAAAGTATTCTAAGAACTTGGTCAACACAGAAATGGAGAAAGGAGATTCTGCCTATATGGATGAATGCAAGTAAGGATACAGACAATAGGCAACATGGGGCTGGAATGTATTGGTGAAAACTGGCAAAAGAGCCAAGGTATTGGAAGGAAATAATCAGAGAGGGAAAGGTAATAGAATGAGGTCAGGTCAAGAATTTATTTGGACTGTAGGCTAGAGATTGCCTTCCCCATCAAGGACTGATATCAGAGTATAGTTAAACAGAAAGAAGTATGGGGATCCTAAGTGAAATACCAGCACTGGTAGAGTTTTTAGAAGAATCTAGAACATGAGCTGCTATTAAAAAAAGATAATTAATAGAGGATAGAAAATATTGCATGTTAACTATAATCAGTGGAGTTTAGAAAGGATTGAGAAGTGAGAATGGATAAGCAATTCACAAAGAAACAATTGTTGTTCTTCTTCTTTTTGCTGCTCCTGTTAGGGGTCATCACTGTTTCCATTCCTTCCTGTCCTCTGCATCTTGCTCTGTCACACCAACCACCTGCATGTCCTCTCTCACCACATCCATAAACCCTATCTTAGGCCTTCCTCTTTTCTTGTTGCCTGGCAGCTTCGTCCTTAGCATTTTTTCCCAATATACTCTGCATCCCTCCTCAGCACATGTCCAAACCAATGTAATCGTGCCTCTCTGGCTTTGTCTCCAAACCTTCCAACCTGGGCTGACCCTCTAATATACTTATTCCTAATCCTGTCCATCCTCATCACACCCAGTGCAAATCTTAACATCTTCAACTCTGCCACGTCAAGCTCTGACTCCTGCCTTTTTGTCAATGCCACTGCCTCCAACCCATATAACATAGCTAGTCTCACTACCCTCTTGTAGACCTTCCCTTTCACTCCTACTGGTACTCATCTGTCACAAATCACTCCTGACACTCTTCTCCACCCACTCCATCCTGCCTTTACTCTCTTCTTCACCTCTCTTCCACACTCACCATTACTCTGAACTGTTGATCCCAAGTACTTAAAATCATTCACCTTCGCTACCTCTACTCCCTGCATCCTCACCATTCCTCTATCCTCCCTCTCATTCACACACATATATTCTGTCTTAGTCCTGCTGACCTTCATTCCTCTTCTCTCTATAGCATATCTCCACCTCTCCAGGGTCTCCTCCACCTGTACTTACTCTCACTGCAGATCACTATGTCATCTGCAAACATCATAGTCCGTGGGGACTCCAATGGGGGGGGGGTATATATGTCTCCAAAATATGCAACAAAGTCTGGAAGATTTAGGATGTTTTTTGGAAGTGATTACAATGGTATATTTATATCTCAAGTAGACTCTAAATATTTTTTTCAGGTAGACAGCAAATGTTGGAGGTGTGATGGGGAAGAAAGAGATAATTGGGAACATATTTTCTGGGAGTTTAATGGGTTGGCAGACTTTAAAGATTGCCTGCAGACTACTCTATCAGAGATACTAGGTGTTCAAATTGTTGTACCTAAGGAAATTATTTTTTTAGGTATGATGCAGAATCATTAATGCCTAGACATAGTAAGGCCTTGCTGAGATTTATTATGGTGGCTGCCAAAAAAAGTGATCACTAGAAAATGGAAATCAGAGTCTAAAGCAATTGTACTAGAAGTAGTGAATATAGTAACAAGTAACAGAGATAAAACAACTGGAACTGAGATATTTAGAGAAGGGTAGGACCAAATTACATAGAAAAAAATGGGAAAATGGGAACAATACATGCGCAGGAGGAATGAGGTTTAAAAGAAAGCAGGATTTGAATGACCTGTTAAATGTTTGACTGACAATGACTGGATAGATTATAAGTGATGTATAATGTTTGCAACTAAAATTATTTCAATATTGTTTGTGATGTATAATGTTTGCAATTAAAATTATTTTATATGGTTTGTTTTCATTTATATAAATGTATGATTGCTTGTGTAATACATGATAAATTAAAAAAGATGTTTCTTTTTTTAAAGATCAGGTTCAAGGGGCTGTTTCCTCTGACCTTTATCTCATGTTACTTGCTGTCCTGGAGATTACTATTTTTCAGGAAAGTAGCTAGTCTTTCCCTCAGGTTTCCCTCCATGACTTTACTTGATTCTAATATTAAGTTAATAGGCTGGTAGCTCCCTGGATTGTTTCTGCTTCCCCATTTACAGTGGTACCACAGTTACCATCTCCCAGTGCTGTATCTCTTCTGCACTGGCCAGCAATCTATTGAAGATATCAGGAGATCAGCCAGAAGTTCCAGACTCCTGAACATTTTAGGAGGTATTCTTTCTGATCCTTGAGCTTTTGCCTACCCTCAGGACAGTTAGATCTCTCTCCATCTCAGCTTTTCTTGTTTGGTGATCACTTTGTTCATTTCCTTCATTACTTACTAAGTCTAAGGCAAGAAGTGAATCTCTTAACTCATTTAGACACTCTCCCCTGTTCAGTATAATCATTCCTGCCTGGGTTAGAATTCTGTAATTTTTAATACAGTTCTACATCTTCTTTCTGCCCCATTCCCTTATTCTCTCTCCTTATGTATCTTATCTTTCTTCTTAATGGGTCTGGGGAGGGAGGGCAGTTCATTATTAATCACTCAGCCTTTTTCTGTAACTTAACTGTCAAGACAGTTGATGCAGGGTCTCACCCTGTCTGCTCCGTTGACATGCTTGGCATTGCAGAGGAAGCAAAATAAGGGTGAGACAATCAAACCACTGGACTCTGTGAAGCAGCTTGTAACTTTTTAACATTGCTTTCTATCTCTCTTTACACCCACACACACACACACACACACACACACACACACACACACACACACACCCCAACACACACACACACACACACACACACACACACACACACACACACACATATATATATATATATATATATATATATATATATATATTTTTTTTTTTTTTTTTACTAACCTATAAAAAAAACACTGGAAGCTATAAAAAAACACACACACATATATACATATATATATATATATATATATATATATATATATATATATATATATGTGTGTGTGTGTGTGTGTGTGTGTGTGTATAGTCAAAATTAGTTAAAGCCAGGCTCTAATTCATTGACATTCTTTGGTTGACCAAACAGATGGTTGATTGTTGTATAAGCTGTCTCAGTCTCAGGGGTTGGAGAACATGCCTTTATCCAGAGTTAGAATAAATAATTAGTAGGGTTATGGGGATGGGGGTTCCCTCTTGCAAAAAAGAATGTTTTAAGTCTTTTTTTTAATTTTTTTTTTTTTTGAGTTTCTGTATTGCATGTCCACAGATTGGACTCTTTCAGTTTTCTAGTGCCACAGTAAAGAGAAGGATCTCTGAGAAGATTGTTCCTTACTCTAGATTTTTCATCTGCTAAGTTCAGATAAGAAACCCTTTTGGGTTTTATTTCCTTCCTCTTTTTTATACCATTGTTTGAGTACTGTACTCTTATTTTCTGCTTACAAATGTTGTATATGGTTCTACTTTTACTTTGACTACCACAGTAAGGCCCATGCTGTTGATTAAAAGCTTCATTTTATTCAGTGCAGTCTTCAGAATAGTAACCCCTGAAGAAATATACGTCAGGCTGCTTTTGGCTCCACTTTGTATGTTAAAGATTTCTGACTGAAAACTTTCATCTGTTTATGTTTTATTTCTTGTCTAATACTGTATTAGACAAGAAATAAATCATAAAAAGATGAATAATTCCAGTCAGAAATGTTTAACATACAAAATGGTGCCAAAAGCAAGGCTGTACCAATGTTTGGTTTAGGTACAGCAGAACCAAACTCTTATAGATGTAGGGGAAGTCAGGGGTATAGAATCTGTTGCCAGTGTTGTTATGTCTCCCCCAGGGGATTCCCACACTATGGTAGTGCATGCCAAAAAGAGACAGTAGAACCACCACAACACAGTGAAACAGTCTCTGACTGTGTTTACAACTGAGTTGGTTGCTATGGCTGCATCCATTGTTCAGGCCATTGATTACAAGGTGCATACAAGTGGTATGATTAACACCAGTGCCTATACCTCCATTCAACCACCCAGGTATCATGAGTTTGAAAAGGATTCAGAATCTGATGTTTCAGAAGTGTCAAATTCAGATCAGTCAGCTGCCTCTGATGACAAACAACTGCAGAACCTAAAACATATGTTTTCTTTTTACCGAAAGCTGGCTAGATTTAGGGATATATTCAATTGGGAGAAAACTTCAGCTGCTCCCAAAATCATCATGATATATGATCTTTTGGGGGATGAGACCATGGAAGTGGTGACCTTTCCTCCATTAATCCCAGCATTAAAGATGTTTTTAAGAAAGCTTGCAATTCACTTCTGTTGAATGAGACTTTGCCTAAAACAGTGTTTAAAAATTCAGGTTGTGCTTGACCTTGCTTGGTTTCCAAGCCTCTTTGTCTGATGATCCAAGTGCTGTGTCCCCAGCAACATTTTCCAAAAAAAAATAATATGTCTTCATCAAACCCAGAACCTTCAGATAAGCTAGGCAAGTAGCTAGAATCCCAGAGAAAGACAGTGACACAGTCCAACTTGGTAGTCTTTAAGGTGTTTAACTATCATGTTTTATGTAGAAGTTTGTGTTGAGATGTATGCATAGTTTAGACAAGTATGTTGTATTGTTGTTACCTGCTGAGCAAAAAATCTATATCAAATATATTGTGTCCAATGTTTTTCAAGTGCCAAACATGCTTTAAAGTCTGCCTTGGAAGGGGGTAATGCTGTTTCTAGAAATACAACTAAGTTTGTGGTGATAAGGATGCATGCTTGATTGCACAGTCAAATCTTTTCTGTTGTATTAAAAATGAGATTATGAGTGCTCCACTTTATTCTGATTGTAATGTTTGGTACAGCAGCTAATCAGATCTTAAAACACTGGGATGATAGTTGTAAAATGATACAACAGATGTCTAAAATGATGTCCTTCTACATCACTGTTAAAGTATTCTTAACCTTAGGGATCTCCTGCCAAGGATAGCCCAACCCTCGGCTAGTATACCAAAGCATTTAGATCCTGTATGCGCCATACATTACACATATGCTCCTCACACAGGATGTAGGGCATAAAGGTGACAACAATCGCCATTACCTAGAACTTCTTTGCCACCTGTCCGAATGCCATCATTGCTCATTGGTCAGAACACCTTTCACTGTGCTGAATACCTAAATGTCAGGTAAGTGCCCCATTGAGGTCGTTTTTCTTTACCTTGGTCTTGTAATAGTCTAGACAGGTATGCTGCATTGTTACCTTCTTAGCAAAGAAATCAGTGTCATATATATTGTGCTCAGGGTTTTTCAAGATGGGAAAATGTCAGTATGGGAGGCAGATTCCCCAAAAGGATTGTCAAGAACAGTGTCTCTTTTGCTTGCGTGCTTCCCATGACCATACATCTTGCTGTATCTGTAAGGAGTTTGTGCCTAAGACAGTCAGAAGCTAGCCGTCTTCCTTAGCCATTTATTATAAAAACTAAGGCTTAAACAGTTAGCTCAGGAGAGCATGGTGGAATCCATTAACCCCAAGGTACTCCAGTTAAATAAGAAGAAGGCCAAGAAGTCTTGGCTGGATTTTTAACTGTCCAGCCTACACTGGACATCCCTTGAAAAGCAGGTGATAACTCTGTAGGCTGTTCAGTGCCTATGTCGGACTCCTCTGCTACAACCCTGTCAGAGGCCGGCATGGATTTATCCTTTCACATGTCTTCTGAGGCTTTGCAGACATCTGCTGCAGATGTCAAGAAGAAGCTGCAGATGATTATCTCAGAGGGCCGTAGAGGAGTTCTGCAAATTTTGGTCAGGGAAGAGGTTCTGAATACTGTTATTGAATCCCTCCAAGGGTTTGTCAAGGCTGACATCCCTTCCAAGAAAAAGAAAAATAACCACAAAAAACTGAGAACGCTAAGTCCACAGGCTCTTGGGATGCCAATTTCACCTAACGAAACCAATTGCTGGCAATTTCAATGCTGCTGAGGAATAAAAGTGTCAACCACTCATATATCATTAAAACTTCAGTTTAATAACAGACTTAGTTAAGCGCTTTCACCCACTATAATAGGGGCTTCATCAGAACATCACTAAAAGAAACTGTTACAGTTTAAATAGCAGTTTTAGCAGCAATATTGTGAACATTTAAAGCAACATGTACATATAATTTTTTTTCTCATCCTATGTAATCCAATGCAAAATATAATTATCTCAATAAAATACTGTGTATTTACAAAAATCATTTTTAAATATTGTATAATTCATCAGTTAAAATATACTTCTCTAATATTTAATACATGTTAAATGTTAACCTTGTGGCCTCAATTCATCAAGCTTGGTCTGTTATAGTTTATGTGACAGTAAAATAAAGTATCTATGCAATAGCCAAAAGGGGTTTGATGGTGACATAATCGTTAAGCCCTGGAGGTTTGGAAGCATCAGTGAACAATTGCCACCATATTTCTTTGTAAGATAACATACCTTTAATATTACCCCCCCCTAGGATCTATCTGAATATTATCGAATATGGCAAATTTAAATGATGTCTGTCACCATACTTGTTTACATGCCTGTATAGGGCATTATTTTCGTCCTTCGTCATAATGCTATACAAATGTGCATAGATACGTTTCTTAAAGCTCCTCTCTGTCTTTCCTATGTAATATCCTGGGCATGCTACACATTTAGCTAAATAAATAATTCATTTGGAATTGCAGTTGCCCTGTTGGAACCTAATGTTAGTCCTATTAATATTATCTAGGGTAACTCCTTCTTCCTCATTGATTGCATAACACTGGTTGCAACTCCCACATTTTTAGTATGCTTCTTGTCCATACCCATGCCTCTAACTATTGGTCTTCTTTCAAGACAACGCTTGATATTGCATCCCATTTTGTTAACAAATAAAGGTTTGGGTCCTAGAATATAAATGGCATCTAGAAAATGGGAGTAGTATTTGATGTGTTTGTAATATTCACTTTGGAAGACTGTAGTTTCTTCCCAATTTATTACCACCTTATTTAGAGATAGAGGTCACAACATGAATATGATGATGAAAGTGAATAAGTATGCCATTAAAGAATGGGGAGGTAAATATATCCCCTTGTTAGGTTATAATTACAACTATAAGGAAAATTTACCTAAAGACCAGGGTGATTTAATTAACATAGGGACAACTAAATTTAACAAAGCTTGTATATTAGAATATGGACCATATGTTAATAAGATAAAAAATATTATGATTGAGAACTGGAATGTTATATTAGCAGATTCAGAAATTGCTAAAATTCTGGGACCCAAACCTTTATTTGAATTGATTAATTTGGCTTTTTCCTTTACATAAACATCACACTATAGCATATCTCTCTTTCTTTCCCATGTCTGTATTTCTGTTTTATACCTTTCAAAAATCTCTCTATTTTGTTCTTTATATTTTCACAAATCCTCAGTCACTTCTTTTTCCAAACAGACCAAGGTTTCTTAGTCTATATAATTTTTCATAAATCTGTCATTTTAATGAACACAATTTTTTATTTGAAGTGTCTGACAGTTTTTCTTGTGCAAGTATTTTTCTTTCCTCTAATTTTTCTCTTAATCTTTTTGTATATCTTCTGTCTGGAAATTCAGGGCTTCTTGCATAACAGGAACAGAGTGCCATGCCATCTGGCAAGGAAGATAGATGCCCTTTTTTTCTTGGAAGGGTATGTTTCTTCATGCTTTTCCTCCTCTGCCTGTACTTCCAAGAGTCCTGCCGAAGATTCATCTGGACTCCCCAAAAAGATGTGTCCTATCCCAAAAAAATGGATAAACCCCCTTCCAACCTATGACTATGCCTAGGTGTGAGAGTCATCTTTCTGAAGTTCCCTTCCAGGTGCCCCGTCTCTCAATAAGCCAGCCTGGCTATCAGTAGTTTCAGACAATGGATACTCAGCATTGTTGACAGAGGTTACAGATGGCAGTGGAAGAAACATCTTTCTCAGTTAAAGGGGTGCCCTGTCACTCACCAAACCTGATTTGTTATTTCCTCCTATGCCCTGACATATGCTGGACTCAGGGACTATAGTACCAGCCTTTCCTTTGGAAAGGAGGAAAGGTTTCTACACCAGAATTTTCTGGTTCCCAAAAAAAGAGGAGCCATGATGACAGTATTGGACCTTTCCTTTCTGAATACGTTTGTCAAGGTTCCCAACTTCAAGATGGTGTCCATTCAGACAGTGCTTCCTTTCTGGTTGGACCACTCCTTCATTGTGATTCTGGATTTGAAGGATGTGTATCCCCATATCCTCAATTCTCGTCACTTCAGGAGATATCTGAGATGTGTTGTGTCTGGTTCATGCTTTCAGTTCTTGGCATTTGCCCTTTGGGATAACCACTGTACCTCGAGTGTTTACCAAATGCCTTGTTCTGGTAATGTCTCACTGCCAAACTCTTGGCAT